>NC_089743.1:3580000-3585000 GCF_040412425.1 Macrobrachium rosenbergii
GAACTCATATGTCATGGAATTCTCATGAGGCCGGTGGTAATTGGCGCTGCCTCCTGGTGAAATTGAATTAAGACTTAGTTTTGAGTTCTCTATCGAGCGAATCAAAATGGTGACTGTCTTTTTTCAGTTCGTTTGGAAATAACGATCGAATTGATATTTGTGGTTTATTTCTTTTCGTCAACGAATAGGACAGAGTGGAGTGAGAGGCTTCCCAGTGTACAAGTATTTGAATGAATAGGAGAAAGTGGAAGAAAAGTCATCGCACCACACCTGTTATGACTTTTGACTCTGTCATTTCTGTTGTAATTCAAGAAGTTCACTGAAATTGCAGATTCCTGAAGAACAGGAAAAGGCGCAACTAGGTTTACAGAAGGTTCCGAATTGCCTCGAAGGTTAAACTTGACGTCTGGCGTATGCATGGAATGTTGTCAGGAATGAATCTTTTATCTTTATGTAAAGTGTTTATTGTTTGCTTAAAGGACTCTTGTTTGTTGAATTTTTGCTCTTGGTTTCTTTGCCATACTGGTGCTCTAAGAAAGAAACTTAAAAGAAGTAGGTCATAATGTGCCATGGAAAGTTATAACATTTTATATTACTTATATTCTTGAGAGACTGGGTTCTGCCTTATAGTCTGGCATGATATGAGGTCGTGCAGAAAGCTTTGAAGGTATTGTTTACACGGCGTGCCTTAAGCTCGCGTTTAATGTCTATCATACTGATATGATCTATCGTCCAGCGTCATGTTTTCCAACTGTTGTATTTTCTCACTGGATATCTAAATGAGTTTTGATAAACTTTTTCTTTATTTGGTCACTTCAAAGTCAGTTTCTTTGCTTATCTAGACTTCCTTCTTCTCCAAAGTCATTGTACACGCAAAATTCTTTGCTTGCTAGGTCTCATTGCTTTTGTCGGTTGTTTGATAAAGCATCCTTATGTGATAGAGCTCTGCAAGCGAAGTGTCTTTTTCTGAAGGAATTAAAAAAGGGAGTAGAATTTCCTGCTTGTTTGAAAGTCAGTCATTTCTTTGTGTTCATAGATGTACCTTGTGGTATATTTTTGCTTAGAATTCGAGGTTAGTCTTTAAGGCTACGAGATTAAATAAAGTATGTGTCAGTTATTCATAAGTCTCTCTCTCTCTCTCTCTCTCTCTCTCTCTCTCTCTCTCTCTCTCTCTCTCTCTCTCATTTTAGCTTCCATGGCTCTAGGACTACTCTCTTAAACGGGCCTCTTCCATCAACGACCTAGTAGCAACAAAGGCCCCATTAATCTCCTAAAGAACTTGATTGTTGGAGCTTGTTAGTGTCCGAGGATGGATGACACACGACACTTTTGGGCAGGGAAAGGCTTAAGTTCAGCTGGGTGATACATTGGAGCGCAGGATGGGGGAAGGAGTGGCATGGAAACCGGGTTCTGGAAGATGGCGGAATGGGAAGATGAGGGATTTTACATAGAGGGATTGGCTCTTGCGTAATAAAGATCTACATAGATTTCAAAATATGCATTTGAAAAATTCGGTTACAAAATATATATGCTCTACCTTTCCATGCACACACACACATTTGTATATATATATATATATATATATGTATAATATGTGTGTGTGTGTGTGTAGATGATTTTAAACTAGCAAATATTTCAGAAATACAATAGGAACATCTTTAGCAATTTAAATCATAGAGACAAATTCAGCGCCATACGTTAAAAGGACAGTTTACGTATATAAAAATGAGGGTTACGAGTATGTATATGCTAAATATTTCTCCTATAAGGAATACAGTATGACTTGCAGGCTAAATGGAAACTGGAGCCATGATATGCAAGAATAAAAGCAAGATGAATGTATATTACATTCTATGGGTTAATGTGGCGTATGAGGTTGGTAATTTTATTTATGTTAATGAGGTTTCTGTACATATGCTAATGTACCACGCTCACTAAAACTGTACAGATACGCAGACTTTTTAATATATACATTTAGTTTTCCCAGACAACGACGGGTTGGTCAGCTAATGTGTGTATATATATATATATATATATATATATATATATATATATATATATATATATATATATATATATATATATATATATATATATAGAAGCAATTAAGGAAGAAGGACAATTTCATTGCTCAGTATACTTTATAGATAGAGATAGATTTCGTTCCAAATTGTTTGAGTGATACCTTGAGAGAGAGAGAGAGAGAGACAGAGAATTTTATTGGTGGTTTCTGATGGTTGAAAACGTTGGGCTTAACCACTACTACGAATGCGCGGACTCTGCTTCGCTTACTACCGAAAGAAATTATCGATTTAGGCTTTCAATGTAGATTTCATCGAGGTAGTAACCAATTATATTAATTATTATCGTAAATTACCGTAAATTTTGATCAGAAATTGATGTTATAGGGGATTTATTGTTGTAGGTTAATCATAAGTCTGACTGCGCCTGCAAGAAAAGGTGGAGCGTTAGGTGAAAAATGAGAATTAATCCATAAAGCACTAAAGGAAAAGGTGACATGAAAATGGTAATTTCATTTGTTTTGCCTGTGTTTGTATTTCTGTCATGGGGTAGGGGTTTGAATTTGAATTATAAACCTTTCTGGGGTGACATAGAGGCTGTGTGCAAAATTTTATCTAGGTCTGCCAAGCTGTTCAGATTTCTATAGCATCCAAACATAAACAAAGATCCACTTTCATATAATATATATATATATATATATATATATATATATATATATATATATATATATATATATATATATATATATATATATATATATATATATATATATATATATATATATATATATATATTATATATATATATATATATATATATATATATATATATAAATAAATAAATAAATATATATATATATACTAGCTGACCAACCTGGCCCTGCCCAAAATACTCAATGACATTCGTTAAACTCTCTCTCTCTCTCTCTCTCTCTCTCTCTCTCTCTCTCTCTCTCTCTCTCTCTCTCTCTCTCTCTCTCTCTCTCTCTCTCTAACAACCTTAGGTCATGTATTCACGATCAAGTTTACCCGTCATTTTTTCTGTCAGTTCATCGAAACTGCCGTTAAAACTCACGTGTAGACAGCAGTTTGTGGGCGGAGACAGTCCACTCACTGGAATGGACGAACTGATGGTATTATCTAAATAATTTCCAAACCACTGACTGGTAAATGCACGTATGGACAGGTTAGCATCAATTTCATGACAGTTTGCTACTGTATTTCATCTGGGAAATATCGCAAACTCTCTGACCAGGAAATAAATAAATTATGTATAGACGTTATTAATTTCAACGTTTGACCCTTCAATGCTATTTGTAGGCTCTTATTAGTCCAAATCATACAGTAAAAATTTAAAACAATATTTCCATGTGATTCAGACAATTTGGCATAGGCCTAGGCCAGTGATGACTTTTTATGATATGTGTTACTATAATGAAAGTAGACTTCACTGTCCAATTCATAACAAGCTGAACCAACCCCTTAGCTCTAATTTAAACTCATCCATTAATATTGTATGAGAATAGATGTCTTTTTTTAATAAAAAATGTTTAGTCTATGCTCTGTTACACCATTTGGCTTCTTTCCTATGATCAAGTGAATTGCTGCAACAGTTATCCTTCCACCCCCTCATCATATTAAGAAAACAAAGGTGGCAAAACACTTTCCTTCACGGCTAGCTTCAACTCGTGATACATATTCTTTATTTTGGTTTGCGGGACATTTTAACATAACATGATAAATTACAATTCAATATCTTTACAATGACATCAAATTCCTTAACGTAGGATTAAGTAGAAAGCTACACGGATCGTTAGAAAAAAATTACCGTTAAGCATGTCTGTACAGCATTTACAAACTTGGTCGATTCGTACCTTTGGTAATGCCGTAATCATGAATCAAACAAAATCTTTCCATTCTTGGAGGAATGTTAGGCATTCGGTTATTTATTGTTTTGAATAAAGACATGTTAATAAAAGATAGAAATTAATATATATCATTCTAATATATAACCATAAACAATAATTTTATTTTCCTAAATAAAAGGAATACTATTCCTTACTATGTATTTGCATCAGCAAAAGCTACGAAACTGACATGTGTAAGCTGTGGGCTCTTCGACGTTCGAAGTGCAGTAGTTGCCATTTCTTAATTTAATTCCTATTTGCGTCGTATACGTAAATTCTGCAAGTGCCTTTCAGAAAAGATTTCCAAATGTAATGATCAACATTCCTGTAAAGCTTTAATTTAGAGTTTTCGGTCATCTAGCAGGTAATCAGTACCAAACAACGTGAAAAGAAACTCATCTTCCGTATTCGGTGAAGTATTTCGCCAATTCGCACTATAATTAATTCCAACTGTCAACCACTGGAGTATCCAAGGTGATATTTCGATTGTTCCAGACCCCATTTATACCGGTTTTATAACAAAACACGTCATTATAACGAAATACGTCACCGTAACGTCATGAAGCAGTCGCTATAACGAATTCCGAAGGTAAAAACGAAGACGAAACTAACGAATTAAGGAAAAATTTCCAATTTCTCGGGTTACCATATGTCTGAGGATTTGCAGTGGGAAGAATTTAATGATTTCACCAACAGAAAAGTTGGAGCTTTCCACCCAAGTTACTGATGACTCCAATAACGTTACTGAAGAAAAGGTGGACTAAAAACGAAAATTTCATGTGTTTTGTCTGTGTTTGTATGTCTGTCAAGGGTTAGGGGTTTGATTTCGAGTTATAAACCTTTCTGGGGTGACATAGAGCCTGTGTGCAAAATTTTGTCTGGGTCTGTCAAGCGGTTCTGATTTCTATAGTGGACAAACAAATATATAAACATTCACTTTTATATATATATATATATATATATATATATATATATATATATATATATATATATATATATATATATATAATATATATAAGCTAATTAAGGAAAAAAGGACAGTTCTATTGATCAATATACGTTATCCGGCTAA
>NC_089743.1:3587500-3615000 GCF_040412425.1 Macrobrachium rosenbergii
CTTATTCAAAATTACACACACTTAATTTTTTTTTTTTTTAAAATATTGAGTGTATTTTGTATGCCGAAAAGAACCGTAACATGTTGCTGTAATTTAAAAAAATGAAGATACGGTCATCTATGTTAGGAAACTACTGCAGAGGCTTCCTTTTCAACGCTCAACCAGGAGGAACACAATGGAAAGCATGACCAGTAAATATCATATACATATGTATGGATGGATGCAAATAGTATTAGCTTTTAGGGCAACCATGAATTATTCGTAGAGAGAATAAAATCTGTAGTATTAATTATGTCTTTGTGTTCAGGTAAGACATCTCGTTATTTCACACCTTTGTGTTACATATTTTTAGTCAAGAGCCATCTTTACTCTCTCTTTCTCTCGCAACTCGTTAGAATTCACTCGAGACAGGAAACTTTTTAGCCTCTAAGAAAAACAAAAGAGGAGCTGGAGTCCTGCGAGCCTTATTCCTCCCCTACTGAGTCTTACTCTTTCTCGACTCACCGTGAGAAGGAGCGCAAAGAGAAGAACAAAGTTTTCCGAAGTGACAAAGAGAGACATTTTCTACTTTTCTTTCCTCTCTGGACGTGCTCTACTTTGGTCAGGTGCTTTTGTTGTTTCGTTGGCTGATTTTTTCTTTTGTTTTTTAGTTTTGTGGGGGTCGTTTGAGTGCCATTCTTTTGTTGCGTTGTTCTGACACCCTAAAAGTAATGTTACGCTATTTGTGTTAATATGGAAGTACTGATTTGAATTTATTTAATATTATATGTTTTTATAGATTATTTATCTGTTTCCTTGTGAACTGAATCATTTCTCAGATTTCTACGATAAAATGCTTATCCTAATTGTATTTTCACCATAGTGACCCAGCTGAAACCGAATCTTCGCAGACAATGGAAAATGCCTCCCCGAACGTGGAAAAAGTCATCTAGACCAAAATAAGTAGGCTGTCAGTTTCCCATTGTGATGTATTTTAAAACAAAATGAAATAAGTACCATACAAATGGTGACTGATTTGGTGCTGCGTAAAGGTACCATCTGAATGATTAAATTCATCTCGCCCAACAATCAGGGAGAAGAGACAAGGATTTTACAATCCTCAGATATGGAATCTGGCTGGAAAGGGATGAAACTGGAAGACGGGTTTTGAGTGGGTTTTTGTCGGAGTTAGAGCAAAAAAAAAATAATAAATAAATAAATACATAAAAAAATGGCTTTTGGATCTTTTATATCTATTGTACTGTTATTATTATTTTTTGTTATTATTCTTTGTAATGCTCCATAAGAAGTTTTTACACTTATTTTTTTAATATTTTTGTGGCCAAGTAACAATGACTGAAAGGGGAGAAAGAGAAAGGAAAAATCTTGAGCTTAAGGCGCAGGAAAAAGAATTACAACTTTCAGATGAAATACCGTCGGGAAAACTTAGTCTTGTTAAAACTCAAGTATTTTGCTCTGACTCGTATTGTTCCGCAGTTTTTGAAATTCACTTTTGTCCTTTTTCGTGCGGGGTGCGGGGACGGGGATAAGGCAGTTGGTCTGGGTAAAATCTTTCTGCAATTTCTGTATAGGTCTGTCATTTCTTCCTCAGCAGCTCTTCCCTCCTGGCCTTTGCTCCATCATCTTGGGGAATCGCCTACCTAAGTCTGAAGTAAAACATTCGAGAAATAGTGCAATAATTATTTGGTTAGTACTGATAGTGATAGAAATTTATGGCTTGAAAAGATTAATTACTTTAACGCGTAAGATTAAGAATAGGATTATTTGGTGGCAGTAGCACTAACAAGCTAATGATGTTGGTACTTAGTTTTATAAAGATACATAACAATAAGAAACAATAATATATTTCCACCATACCAAATTTCATTTACCATGTGTTTATAATTTACTGTCGCTCTCTCTCTCTTCTCTCTATCTCTCTCTCTCTGTCTCACACACACACACACGTGTATGTATATATATATATATATATATATATATATATATATATATATATATATATATATATATATATATTAATGTGTTCATTTCCATCATATCTCACAGTGAAAGGGGGTAAGTCGAATGAAATGTTACCAGTTCGAGCGCTGGTATGTTGGTTTCTAGTCGCCTGCCCGGAAAAAGCCTGAGTTACGCAGTACTTAGGTTCCAACTCCTTTTATGACCTTTGCGTCCGATTTGCTAATGCCCTGGACTCTCACTCGAAAGACCGGGGTTCGGTCTTGTGGTAAGTCAGAAATGTATGTATGTGAACCACGTTTCCATGCGTTCATTTCATGTATATATATATATATATATATATATATATATATATATATATATATATATATATATATATATATATATATATATATATATATATATATATATATGGTACGAAGATGAAGGCAGAAGCCCGATATAAGGACATCAAGTGTAGGAAAGGCTCTCGAACCTTTTGACATATTTCAATGTAACCGACTGCGTTTCGCAAAACCCATTGGATTATGAAGGCTGTAATGGCACAGTATGAAATAATTATAAAAGAGAGCGTCAGTTTATAAAATTACAATAAAAAAAATAAGATTGTTCACTAAACCTTGGGAGAACAAGGCCTACCCAATACAACGCTAAAAAGTGACTAAACCTGAAAAAATAAAACAGGCAAGAAGTAAACAAATCAGCAGAACAGTCAAGCAATAAACTACTGTATGTCAAGTGTTCGTGAGCCTTTTCTTCTCCGCTTTTTGTTCTTTGTGTGAGCTCTTCGTTGGGTAAGTCGGTAGAGCTGTGGACGGGCACTCCCTGGGCCGGAGTTCGATTCCCCGGCCGGCTGATGAAGAGTTAGAGGAATTTATTTCTGGTGATCGAAATTCATTTCTCGCTGTAATGTGGTTCGGATTCCACAATAAGCTGTAGGTCCCGTTGCTAAGTAACCAATTAGTTCTTAGCCACGTAAAATAAGTCTAATCCTTCGGCCAGCACTAGGAGAGCTGTTAATCAGCTCAGTGGTCTGGGTATAACTAAGGTATACTTATTTATTTTGTTCTGTGTGTGTGTGTATCTATCTGTCATATCTATCTATCTATCTATATATATAATATATATATACATATATATATATATATATATATATATATATATATATATATATATATATATATATATATATGTATGTATAATTTTATCTTCACAAATTAAGTGTACCTTTATCGTGTTGTGATGACTAAAACAAACTCTGTTATTTTTCGATTACCATAAATCCCCCCATTCATCACCCTCCATTCCCTCCCCTCCTATCTGATTTAAAAGAAAATCTATCTATCTAATATATAATATATAATAATAATAATAATAATGTGCTTTTAGGCGTTTTTAAGGCATCTACATAAGATTTCAGAGGTGGATCCATAAATCTAAGATGTATTAAAAATTCTTGTCTTCAAAACTGAAACCTTTATAAAATCTTAAAGATCTAGTAGACTTGTACTTTCTCCAAAATCTAAATATTTTTTTTATTGAGTCCATGGAATGTAATAGACTTTTGCTAATAACTGTATAAAATTTATTTCTCTGTTTATAAAATCTGGTATACTTTCTCCAACGAATCCATGAAATATAATAATTTTCAGTAATTCACATAATTGATAGAAGCATTTATATTGTGATTTGGCGTATCAACAAATGATCATGAACTTCGAGTTTGAGATACTGAAAACAATTTTTATCAAATATTCTGGTACCAATGTCCTTGTTATTCATTCATTCAGTTCTAGAATATTTTTCATAATCCCAAAACCCAATCACGAAACCATTTTATGGAAAATGTCTTTCATTCCAGTATTGGAAATAGCAGCTGTAATTTCAGAGAGGGCGCTCAGCTGAAGACACTTTCACTTAATGGACCGGAACGGCTAAACAGAATAATCAGTACTATAAGTAGATAAAAAGAAAAAAATAAAGGGTTACAAAGTAACTGAGGTATACTTATATGGCAAGCGAAAGCATTTGCGGTATGTTGCCAAAATTCCCTCGGTCCTTTGTAATTAACGTGACATGTTCCCTTTCTCTGTCAGAAAGTGTGGTATAAAATGTACACTTAACTTATCAAAGAATGATTTTCACCACTGGCAAGAGTAAGTCTATGATTACTCCAACCATTGTATTATCTTTCTTTTCCCCCTCCATTCTTTGATATTTTTGGGTGCGACGAACTTTAAAATGGTCCTCTGATGTTCGTGGGATATTGGATTTGTGAGCAAATACTCTTCTTCAAAATTTTGCGCTCATGGTGAATTTATGTTGCAATTATGTCTATGCCCATTTACAGTATATTGCTTCCGTAATCAGCTTTCCCCGACTTCTTTCTCTGAATCTACTACTTATTGATTTGTAGGTTCTGTGTTTCATCTTGGGAAACGTACCATATGTATGTGTGTTTTAACCGTAGTATTTAGAACTTTTAAACTCCTGTCGAAAATAGAACTGAGTAGTTTTGTTTACGAGTATGTTTATATTTTTGTCAGTTTTAAATACAAAAACGCTTTTTTTTATCTTAAATTTATATTCATGGTAGTTTGGACTGAATCTGGGACGGGGAAAGAAAACTTAAGAAAAGTGAATATTTTCTGTAATACAGTAGAGGCAAAATCTGAGATATTTTCAGATCTGGAATGTGGACAATACTTGCATCAAGTGATAAGAATGATGGAATTGGATAAGGTATGGAAAGAGAGGAAGAATATATAAAAGAATTTACGAAATGAATGTAACAGCTTCGAAATTCATCTATGAAACCGCAGCCGCGGTTAGAGTTGTGTACATTCACAGACTGGTGTGTGGTTTAAAGATTTGGCTAAAGTGTTTGACAACAGAATGCCCATGCAGTTATTATCCTCAGTTACCGGCGGTGGCCATATAACCAAGAAAAGTCTATCTGCAAGGCAGCAGCAGCCGTCCTTTTAGTCGCCTTTTACGACACGCAAGACTGCGGTGGTAGCATTCTCACTTCTCACCCACTACAGGGAACTTGGTCATTGAGAAGGGAGGAGGAACAGACTGACGTGAATAGACATGAGGATGCTGAGGTGGACTTGGTGGATGTCGCTGCGTGAGAGGCTGCAAAATGAAACAAGTGAAAAATGCACTGAAGTTTCTTGGGCGCAATCGAGTTTTCTGAATGAGTCGCGGATCGTGAAGCTTTTAGCCACTGCTCAGTGGTGGTCTAACTTATAGCGTTGCCAGACGCTCGATTATGGCTAAATTTAACCTTGAATAAAATACAAACTACTGAGGCTAAAGGACTACAATTTGGTATGTTTGATGACTGGAGTGTGGATGATCAACATACCAATTTGCAGCCCTGTTGCCTGATTAGTTTTTAAGATCTGAGGGGGGAACAGAAAAAGTGCAGACGTACAGACAAAGCTATCTCAATAGTTTTCTTTTACAGAAAACTAAAGATGAGAAGTCCCAGAGTGGTCAAAATGACTGATGTGAAAAGAGAGTTGAGCTTGAGATGGCATGGACATGTTGTAAGGACAAGTGAGAGGGAAGGAGTGGAGGAGCTTGGTTGGAACCTGGTAGGGGTATAAGATCGAGAGGGAGAAGGAGGATTTGTAGTGGAAGGGTCTAGTGGAGGAAGACACTTTCATTAGGATGAGTTGGAGAAGCCGCATCAAGGCAACCGATCCCTTAGCTTAGGGATAGTAGTGGGATGGATAATATATTCATTATCAAAATCCTAGTTTCATGTATATTACAGACTAATTTCTAGTAGACAGAAATGAAAACATCTCGATGCAAAGAATATATTAAATCGGTGGAAGATATTTTTAGAACTGTTTTTATTCACTTTATCCAGGAGTTCACTTAGTGAAATGAGCATTTCCTTGAGCTAAATAAATCCCATTGTAAAGCAGCATTGTGAGAAAGAAATATGCTTAACTTATAGGTACATGAAAAACATACTCAGTATGATATATGAACCTTTATATATATGTATTACACTCTTTTATATTTCATGTCCATTTATATATCTTCCTAATGTATTAAATGTATGTCATTCCAATATATATCATATACAATAGGTAATAACCAAACCTTGTCCATCTGGCAATAATGTTTCACCAGTACAGGACCGCTCTGTTTCCCATGTAAGCACATGATTTGCACCTCTGTGAATTTTTTAACTCCACTGGACATTGAGAACCTACTTTTGATATTTCGGTGTTTCCTTCATCCCCAACCTTTAGTGATAATGATACGACATCGAACACACACATGGCGCAGTTAACTGAAGTGTCAGTGAAGTATTTTATTGAAGAGGATTTTTGCAAGTGCACGGCTTCCTGCACCATTAATCAATAACGCTGTCATCTGTTTCCCGCCTCCACCCAGCTTTCAATGTGGATTTATTGTGCTTTAAATGTACAGTGATCAGTGGTTCATGAGAGAAGTGTTGTGCAAAGTGTCGTGTCATTCTAGTGTCCCGTTTCTGCTTTCGTGCATTTCATATAGGATTGTGACAAGTAAAACCCTTGCTGCTGCCCCAAGTGAGAGTGTAATGAACACTTCCTTGTTGATCCAGTAACTTATTATTTAAACTTTGCTTTAAAAAGAGGAATCTTTTATCATTCATTGCATATATATTACACGTAATGGATGGGCTAGAAGACTTTCTAGGTCAGCCAGAGGAGACTGCAGACCAGGGGTTGCTAGAAGCCAGTAGTGTGGGAGTTTATGCCTGCAGTGGGAACACAGTGTTCCCAGACTCCTTCGCCCTCACTAACAGCCCCTCCCCTCCACCCAACTGACTGGAACAGATTTCCTTCAGATTATCAAGTTTTTAGAGGAATCTCGCAGGCATGAAGAAGAGAAAAGACGACGTGAAGATGAAGAAAGAAGAGAACAAGAAGACGTAGAAATGAAGAAAGAAGAGAAAAAAGTTAAGTATACCTTAGTTTTACCAGACCACTGAGCTGATTAACAGCTCTCCTAGGGCTGGCCCGAAGGATTAGACTTATTTTACGTGGCTAAGAACCAGTTGGTTACTAAGCAGTGGGACATACAGCTTATTGTGGAATCCGAACCACATAATAGTGAGAAATGAATTTCTATCACCAGAAGTAAATTTCATCTAACTCTTCATCAGCCGGCCGGGGAATTGAACTCCGGCCCATCGAGTTACAGTCCGCAGCTCTACCGACTCACCCAACGAAGAGCTAGAGAACAAAGAAGACATGAAGAAGAAGATAAAAGAGCACAAGAGGAGTTATGCTGAAGAGGGGAAAATATGTGCAGAGATGAGGAAAATGCAAGATTTACAGCCCTTATCCAGACGCTCTCCACTGCCCAACCTTTCAATGCAGAAAACCCCATACCAGGTACAGAGATGGGTGCTTCTTCCTCTAGTCAACCTTCTCTTCCCCACCACAAAAAGCCATGGCACAAATGTCGCCCCCGCTCAAGTCTAATGCAACATTCCAAATGTTCAGGGAATGGAGACGCCAGTGGGATGATTATGCCATTATGGTTGATCTTTTCAAGTTTCCTAGAGAAAAACAGATGATCCAGTTGTGGATGTGCTTAACCCTTGACACTTAGTGTGTGTTGGAGCACACCTTACAGATTTCACCCTCCACAGATAAGTCTGTCGATGAAGTGTTGGATGCCCTGCAGTCTCGCATAAAGGGTTTACATAATGAAGTTCTTCACCATAGGGAATTGCATAGTTGCAAACAGATGGAAGGAGTATCTTTTGCAGATTTTTAAGTAATGCTTTGATGCATTGCAGAGGGAGTTGATTTGTTCCCAGGAATGCAGCTGCATGTGAGGAGACCCAGTTGAAGATGATAATTCTGATGGGCATTCAAGATGCAGAGTTAGTTCTGAAAATAATCTCCTTGGACACTGCCTTCTCATTACAAGATGTTGTCACGACCTGTTGGTCATGTGGAGCAGCTAAGAATGCAACTTCTGCCATACATACCCCACCTAACCAGTTGCACACCGTTTCTGCCTACAAAAAGGGTAAGAAGAAAAGGGCAAGTGAAACAACCTTACCTTCAAAACCAACTTTGACACCAGCTACTTTATGCCAGTCCTGTGCTCGACAGCATGGCCTCAATGAGTGCCCTGCTACCAAGAGTACTTGCAAAAGCTGTACCTGCCTTGTTCATTGGTCCAGGACAATTAAATGTTGTGCCAGCAAAGCCCAGTGTTGGCTTTGCCACAGCATAAGACACTTTGATAAGTGTTGCAGAGAAGAAGAAGAACCACCAGGATGGATCTCGAAGAGACAATGCTGCCCACTCCAACTCCTGCAAGACCCAAGATGCACGGCAGAACAGCTGTTGTTTTGTAGGATGGGCTTCGCAGCTACTGGAGATGCATTCTGTCTGCGGGGAGATATGGCCCCTCAAGGTGTCAAGAACTGTGTGAAGGTTGTCGATGACACCCTTCTCCATGATGAGGATTATCAGTCACACAGTGACCGTATCCACGAGGTGCTCACCAGGTGCCGCAAGTTTGGGATTACCCTCAGCAAAGACAAGTTTGTAGTTGCCTCACCTACCGTCAACTTCTGCGGATATATGCTCACAGGAGAGGGCATCTCAGCTGATTAAGAAAAAGTCAGTGCTATCAGGATTTCCCAACTCCAGCTAACCTGATCGACCTCAGATCATTCATGGGCCCAGTCAACTAATTGGCAGAGTTCACTCCTAACATTGCCGGTACAGCCCAGCCTCTGTGCCCTCTGATGAGTCCCAAGAGAACATTTGTGTGGACCCCTGATTATGATGAGGCCTTTCGATGCTTCAAGTCAGCACTCCTTCACCCACCCATTCTTGCTGCCTTCCACCCTGACCTGCCTGTCATCCTCCAGACAGATGCTTCATGCCTTAGTAGTATTGGATATGCCCTTCTGCAGGATCATGGTAGTGAATGCCTACGTCTAGTTCAGTGTGGCTCTTGATTCCTTACTGACGCCAAGACACGCTATGCCGCTATTGAGCTCGAGATGCTGGCCATGGTCTGGTCAATGTCAAAATGTAGGCTGTATCTTGCTGGCCTACAGACCTTTACTCTGATGACCGATCACCGTCCCTTCATACCTATCCTGAATGATCACCGTCCCTTCATACCTATCCTGAATCATTACTCACTGGATGCCATCGAGAATCCTCACCGTCAGCATCTGAAAGAGGAAATTTTGCCCTACTTATTCACAGCTGTGTGGCATGCTGGCAAGTCTCTGAACATTCCTGATACCTTGTCTCAAGCCCCAGTCAGCCATCCCGCACCAGAGGACAAAATCGTAGTGCTCCTCCTGCCACCCATCTCCGAACAGTCATGGCTATGTACACCATCACCTCTTCAGGAGAGTCTCCAGTTTAAGATGCCAACAGGACCCTTCAGTATCTACGAGGTGAAGCAGGAGCAGACCATGTCTACACTCTCCTACTCGACTGTGTCACCTCAGGATTCCCCTCCAATAGGTATGATCTGCATAGCTCTTTACTCCCACACTGGAAGATACAGGACGAACTCTACACTGTTGGTGGTCTTGCCCTGTATGGAGCAAGAGTTATAGTTCCTGCCACCCTCCGCCACTTCCAAACCGCCACACCTTGTCTCACCTACATGACAGCCATAGGGGTGTGGAATCTACTAAGACCAAAGACAGGCTGTCTCTGTCTCAGACATTGTCAACACAATTGGAGCTTGTGAGTCATGCCAGGTATTGACCAGTAGCAGGAACCATTGGTGAGTAATGACAATCCCACGCGGCCCTCTGTTTTTATTGTCAAAAGCCTTCCTCGTCATAGTTCACAGACTAGGATGGCCTTTGTTGTCCCACCTGACACTGCACTTCTAATATAATCAGGATCTTCTGTTGCTACTTCCAGGAAGTTGGTGTCCCTCTCCGTCTCAGGACCGATGGAGGACCGTTACCAGCAACAAGTTCTGGGACTTCATGGAGCGATGGGGAGTTCGACATGTGGTTACCTCCCATCCCCATTATCCACAATCGTTTCCATGCCAAGGGCGCCGTCCAAGCATCTTATCCTGACAGCCTATCCTGCAACATTGATTGTGAAGAGTTTGATCAAAGTCTCTTAGATCGAATACTATAAAACTGCTCCCTGCCCAGATCCTGTATGGCCAACCTCTTTGGTCATTCATCCCTGCACTCCTTTTCAAAGGAGTGTGAATGCAAAAGACCCGGTACAATGGAAAAGCCCTCCTGCTTTCCAGGTTGACTATTGGACAGCTGTTCGATCTGGTCTCACCGCTGGGACAAGGTCAGAGTCACCAGGTCGAGGGAGTGATTCATCTCACTAGTGGTCTGAGACAAACCATCGTTTCCTTGAAAGTTCCACCTCCTAGTGTTGATCCATCCCCTCTTTCCCTGATACCAAAAAGCAGTCGTTAGAGTGTCCCCGTTGTTCTCAAGGCTCGCCACTCGACCCGAGACCTGCAGGTACATGAAAGACATACTCAGTATGATAAACATTCTTTTATATTTCAGATTTATATACCTCCCTAATGTATTAAATATATGTCATTCCAATATGTATCATGTACTGACTGAGGCAGTAATGCTTGACAGTACAGGACCGCTCTGTTTCCCATGAAGCACATAATTTGCACCTCTGTGAATTTTTAACTCCACTGGACGTTAAGAACCTACTTTTGATATTTCAATCTCCAGCCTATAGTGATAAGAGATGATTTCAAATCTGGTGGTAGTCAGAACCTTAGTGATATATGATCTGAGACAAGATCCTTTGAAAGAAATTGAGAGATACAAAATCGGGAGAGAAAGAGAGCTACATGGAAAGAGAGTGTGATAGAAAATCATCCTAGAAGAGAGAGCTACATGGAAATTGATGTGATAGAAAATCATCCTAGAGAGAGAGAGAGAGAGAGAGAGAGAGAGAGAGAGAGAGATGGTTATAACGCATGGGGAACAGACAGACTGACAAAGAAATCAAACGCTCGTCATTCCAGCGAAGACGCTAATAAACATTAGTCGTAAAAAGAAAAAAGAAAAAAACACTCTCGCTTCCATTTTTTTCCCGGACCATAGGCGTGTCGTCACTCGAGATAAGAAAAGAGGGAAGAGAGAGGCGCAGCAGGAAACAAAAGAGCTAGAAAATAGAGTTGCCGAGTTGTCCCATATGGAAGGGGAAAAAGCGTCATTCAAAGCAGGCCGTCCTGGAGGTTGAAATTGAAAACGACGACAAACGCTCTTGATAAGGGCGAAGGAAAGTCCTCCGGACGACCTCGATGAAGAATGGAGAGGTTCATTTTCCAAGCTAGCTCTCTCTCTCTCTCTCTCTCTCTCTCTCTCTCTCTGTATATATATATATATATATATATATATATATATATATATATATATATATGTGTGTGTGTGTGTGTGTGTGTGTGTGTGTGTGTATATAATATATATATATATATATATATATATATATATATATATATATATATATATATATATTAGTATATTAGTCTATATTTCAGTCTGTCCTCGCCCGTTCTCTCCCCTCTCGCGTGAGGCTTGTAATATTGTAATTAGATTATAATTAGGATCCTCTCTCTCTCTCTCTCTCTCTCTCTCTCTCTCTCTCTCTCTCTCTCTCTCTCTCTCTCTCTCTCTCTCTCTCTGAAAGGTCGGTGGTGGTTTGATGGAGAGTCAGATAAAAGATGCTATTTGAAGCGAAGGATAAAAAGGAGGAGTTCAATGCTGGAAGGAATGTCTGGTTCTCTTTTACGAGAGAATATCGAATGGAATTGTATTTCACGGTTGGGGAAAAAATCGATGCATTTTGAAAGGATATTGACTGGAGTCGCATGTGACACGAAAAATCGATACCTGTTGGAAGAACACTGATTGGAAATGTATTTATGTCAGGCGAAAAGTAAAAAATAATTTTAGAACATTTTGATGAGAATTTAATTTTCAGTAATGATAGTCGGAAAATTTGATGCCTTTTTAATATGTATGGTGGCAAAAACTTTACTATATACAAGGAGATAACGATAACAGTTAAGGAACGTTAACTGCTGCTGTAGTAAACACTTGAGGAGACTGTACTTTTGGAAAACATTAATTGGAATTATATTTTATAGGAAAAATATCGATGGTTTTGAAAGAGAAAAAGCAGGAGTTTAATTTGACGGTAGAAAACTCAATTTTTTTTTTTTACATAGACTTTGATTATCTTCGACAGCAATAACATCGAGAGGAGATTCGATACCTTTTGAGGGGTATTGGCGCTACTCGTTTTGATGGCAGGCGTCTTTTGTAGATTTTGACAGAGCATCACATCGACTGGATTCGTATGTTATAGCAAGATCAGTTGACGCCCTCCGAAAGAATATGGACTGCATGTGAAAGGAAGAAACCAATACGTTTTGAAAAATTGTTATAAACATCGGTACTGCTTCGAATATCGTTTGTTATTATAATTTTATATTCAGTATGCCTGCTCTAAAATTTTTCACCGGCATTTCTCCACTTCACTCTTTTCTTACTGAGATGACCTTTTTCGACCACGTCTACTCAGACTCAAATATTTGACAAGTTTTCCACACTGCTTCTCTCTCTCTCTCTCTCTCTCTCTCTCTCTCTCTCTCTCTCTCTCTCTCTCTCTCTCTCTCTCTCTCTCTCTTAGCAACTGTTGGCAGCTCTTTTAGGAGAAAGAACTGTGAAATCAACCCTTAGCAGAAGATTCTCAAAAACCATGCTAGGCACCTCTTCTAGGGGAATGTCATGCTGAAATTGAACCAGCAGTCAGGGCAAAGCCACGGAAAGCCAGTGATTGAGTGGATCTGTTTATAGATAAGTTTGTTGATGTGCACAAGTGATATAAGAATGGGGAAGCGGCAGGAGAGTTGAGTTGCATGAAAGTGTGTAGGGGAATGAAACTGAGTCCTGGCCAGCTAAAATCCTCAGATGCTCCCTCTGGCTGAAACTGGAGTAAAACCCAGAAGAACCCTAGAGTCTGGACACATCTAGTAAGAAGTGTTCTCTACTGAAATTGCATGTACTGCTTATCTGGGAGCTGTGCACTTTCTAACACTGAGAAGCCCTCCTGTTTACGTGCCAACGTAAAGGACTACAGCCTGAAAAGATGGAAAAATCTGCCTTGATAGGCGGATGCGACAGTGTGTGGGTGTGACATCTATCCACCCCCATTTCTTATATTTAGTGGCTGGATAGAAGACTTGTTATTTTAAGTAAAGCAAATCTGACTTTACAACTATTAATAGACGCGAAAGCAGAATTCAGAGAAGGTAAAGTGTATAAGCAAAACAGAAAAAAGTGGATCTGGGAAAAAAGCAAGGAACACAGTGCGAGTTGAAGTAGTGACAATAGTAATACAGCAGGCAGTGGTGAGTATAAAGGAGAGACAAGTGAGAGGTTTGTGTAAGTACATAGAACATGTTTAAAAAAAAAAGTAGCCGACGTTTGAGCTTGACTGGCCACAGAAAGTTTGGTGAAATCTCAAGTCGGGACTATGAAAAGTCTTTGAGCTTTGACATGAACATTGCTGAGGCCTCTTCCAATAACGTCTCTCTTATCTAGTTCAAGCTGCGTCAGAAAATGGGCACCTTGAAAAATGATTCATGAGTTCTTAAACAAAGACTAATCTAGTCTTGAAAGATAAAAGCGACAAAAAAAATCCCTTCGTGCATTAAGTAGGTTTTAATGCTTTATCTATTTGAAAATGTATGGACCTCTTTACGGTCTTGATGGCAATTGAAAATCTCGAAATAGTTGGAATTACAGAATTTTTAATTAACACTAATACTACAGATTTCGAAGGGGAACCTGATTCAAGGAAGATAGACTAGCAAGAAAGAGGAGAAGTGTATTACATTATGTTAGAAAGTACTTAAATCTAGTCTAGTAGACAGGACATGAATGCTGGTACCTATGATAAAGTAAACTCGAGAAGAAGCGCAGACTCTCTCTCTCTCTCTCTCTCTGTCTCTGTATATATATATATATATATATATATATATATATATATATATATATATATATATATATATATATATAAAATATATATTTCCCAGCAGAGTTATTGGCGTCTGAAGCTGGTAGCCTTCTGATTCTCAGTATGTCTTTTTGAGAAACAGTTGCTATCTCGAAACATATATACATATATACGTACATTATACACATATATATATATATATATATATATATATATATATATATATATATATATATATATATATATATATGATATATACACACACACACACACACACGCCATCGTGCATAGTCCACGGGTTATAGAGAAATCTGCAAAATAGGAGATAGATGACTGCGCGTATAATACACCAGTGTTAATGTACCGGCAGTAAATAGTAGGCAATCTATTTTGCGTGATATACCACCAATAGGGGATTGCATAGCAAGAGAAGATATAAATAACTGTACTCGAGGTATGAAATGTCCGCGAGCTACTTTTGAACCTGACAATTCTGCTTTAAAAATGCCGTCGAAAAATACAAAGCGTAAACTCTGGAAAGTTTATTTTCCCCTGTCAGCGCCCCCAAGAATGTCGCCCCTTTTATGGCTTGCGAATCCTTAGCGGGCCACTTCCTGTTCACTTCCTGCGACAAAAGCGGCAAAACAAAAGCACTCGGAAAGCACTGTGAAACAGCGAGGTGTAGAGACTAGCAGGCAAGCTCTGGCAACTGTGACACCTTCAGAAATTCGTTTTCTTTTCTTAGTCGGAAGGAGGATTTTCTTTCTTTTTTTTTTACTTTGCACGTTTTTGCACATACACGCACGGCCGAGTTTTGATTGAAAAATTAAGACAATTCGTGGGTTAACCGATGAATCACTGGTATGTTATGAAACATCTTTTAGGGAAGTTTGAGTGTAAATGGAAAACAATTGTGACGTACATAGGCCTAGAGCAGGCATATGGTTGAAATGATAAATATGTGATGTGGATTATGTTGATAAGGAAGTCTGATGATAGGAAGCTTCATGAAAGAAACTAAATGCTTCAGGATGAAAGGAAAGCATTTTTTTTTTTTTTGTTGAAATATGCAGAGGGCAAAAAAGCTAGTTCGTGTAAAAATAGGTCTTCGTTAATACTGTACTGCGTTCTTTGTCTCTTTGTTGATGTAGGTTCAAGTTTGTTGTATAAGAAACTGGGTTGTAAATGAATGCGAAGTAGCTAATTTTTACTGATGGCGGAACACTAATTGGTGATAGTGAGAAGCTATGGAGACTAGTAAAAGTACTTGGAAGTTTTTGCAAGAAGATGCCGGCGACGGTAAGGTTGCGTGGATACAAGTGAACCAAGGAGACTGATTAATGGATGGTGATTATGGTTAGTGGAAGAATGGAATTAAATGTTGCGGGAAACCATAGGATGATAGAAGTGAGCCACCAGATGAATGAATGAAGCAAGAATTAGCGGGAGTTCTGCTGACGGAAGCAAGAGTTAGAATGTAAGAAAGATTGGCTGAGTCTGCCCTTCTAGATGGACTTGGGCGCAAAATGTTCCACTCAGATGTAACAAAACTTTGGAAGAGGCTGTGGTGGATTTCTGCAAACATGTGAAGTAACGAAATTGCCTGGTTGATTAATTTTTGTCATTTGGTTCAGTGAACACGAGTTAATGACCATGCATATTTGAAAGACATTAGTTACATCTATGAGTGATATAATTTAGATATACGATGACCATGCGGTAAAAAGTTAGCATGGGTGGCAAGGGAATGAATAAGGACTGACTGTGATGGAAAGTGATAAATATGGAGTGGATCTGAATACCCAGGAAACTCGAGAGTTTGAGCTAGACAGGAACAGTCATTTTCTGTGAGTCGTCCGTGTGCTGTTGATAAGTGTCATGTGTAGGTGACTGATGACATGAACGTGTTTGCATCTGTTGTCCTGCTTTCCTGAAACCATCATTTGTTTTATATATATATATATATATATATATATATATATATATATATATATATATATATATATATATATATATATATATATATATATATATATATATAATGTATATATATATATATATATATATATATATATATATATATATATATATATATATATATATATAGAGAGAGAGAGAGAGAGAGAGAGAGAGAGAGAGAGAGAGAGAGAGAGAGAGAGAGAGAGAGAGAGAGAGAGAGAAAGAGAGAGAGAGAGGATAACAGATCATGATTAATTATTATGTGTATGCATTTAGTATTTTTTAATTCTTACATTTATACATGTTGGTATGGATTTATTTGTGCCGTTTTACTTGAAGGCCGACGAGAATGACCATATATGCCCATGTGTAAATGAGTCTTGAAAAATTTTTGCAAGAAACAAAGAGGATGAACTGAGAAAAATTGCGGAAAAAGTGGAAAAAAAATATAATGATCTTGCGCAAATACAAAGACACGCACTTGCAAAACGATACATACACACACACACACACACACACTATATATATATACTGTATATATATATATATACTGTATACTATATATATATATATATATATATATATATATATATACTGTATATATATACGTATGTATGATGTGTGTCAGAAATAAATTTCCGACTCTCATCCGGTCTTTCATTTGAAAGAATGGGATTCAGTCCCGATGTGAGTCAGAACTTCATACGTACATACATACATACATACATACATACATACATGCATTACATACATACATGCATACCTGTATATATATATATATATATATATATATATATATATATATATATATATATATATATATATATATATATATGTATATATATATAATGAAACATGTGTCTCAGTTTGACTTCTATATATATAATCGTATATTGCAACTAAGGGACGTTGTCTCAGTTATTGACAACATTCCTTCCAATTTCATGAGTTCATTTATCTAAAAAAATGTCTTAGTTCGTAGTGATATAACCTGTGAATATATGTGGGTTTATTGTCGATTCATCCTCAAAATGCCTTTAGAAAGCGTCGTATTACGTAGTGAAACCATTTTGAGAACGAAAATATCCTGCAATTGATGTGATAGTTCAGGTCAAGATCTCGACATTGAAATCGAAGTGAGATCTGGATAACCTTGGAGATTGATATTAGGAAAAATGATGTGGATTAATATTCCCTTGCTATTGGGAATATTATCTTGGATGGCCGGTAACTAAATAAAACAATGATTATTTTAGTGAAACAGTTAAGCGCTTCGAATCAGGCTGACCATTTCTACTTTTTCGATTCATTATTGAAGTTATTATTGCTGTTGGTAATATGTGACTATTGCAAGTTTTCGTTTTTCGCAAATATGTTTTTTGCAGTGAATCCCCAGAAATGGTGTCTGATGATTATGGGAAATAACTGCAAATACACCAAAATATATTTTGCAGTTAATGTTTTGGAGTTTGCCCAGAAACCTGAAATGACGACTGTGTTATTATCTAATAACGGAATGGAATTAGTTTCTCAGTTTAACATCACTTTCCTTGTCCAACTTCCACGAAGTATAGGGAAGTATCATTCAGGTGGAGACTAGGTGGGAGTAGGGCCAGTCTGTGATTTAGGTGGCTTCCCTTGTCTCCCAGTCGACTCAAGTAAATAAATGTGTTTTTAAGCGTTTTTCTTTCTTGTTCTTTTCGTGTAGTCATTTATTATTTTAAGCCAGTACAGAGACTATATTTTAATATGATAACTCGTGCTTTTTACGATCAATGAATTTAAAGCTGCTGTATCCATGACATGTTTCCTTCAAATCAAAACCTGTTTCCCCATTCTGTCATTACTTGGTTGAGGGTTTGCAAGTCATGTAATGATAAATAAAGATGGAATGCATTTTCATATTTATGGTATTGTAATATACATCATGTACACCAAAAAGAATATAGCTGGCTCGAGCTCATGGGACCGGTTTTTTGAAAAGATATTGGACCAAATTCCAGAAAACAAAAATCAGTCATCCGATAAATAAATCATTCCTTTTGAAAAATATCCCGTTAGTGATATTCTGCCTAGCTTACCCCCGTATATACCCCTCATATAAAAATGATTGAGTGGAAAGATGGAAAAAGTGATTGTGAAACTATCTTCTCCTTAGGGTTTGTTTCTTGACACTTCTTCCTTCAGCTGTCATCAGTGATGCAGTGAACTTCCTCTCTCTCGACTTGCTTCGACCTGGACGGTCGTCGTTGTAAGGACCGTTGGTTATGCCTTGTGGTTGAATGTTACAGCTTTCGGCTCAGATCTTCGCTTTCCTTGGATGACCCCTGGACAGCCTCCCACCTGTCCATTCAACTGCATATGTCGTCTACTGCTGCGACCAAGAAAAATGGCGTATCGCTAGCAGCTTCAGCCCTAAAGACTCCCTGAAAAAACCGGGAGGCTATATCCCGATGTGAGCCAGAACATTTTTTTCTGTGAAATACATGTTCATGTGTTGATTAGTTCCGTAATTATATATATATATATATATACATATACACACACACATATATATATATATATATATATATAATATACATATATATATGAAATTTTTATCACCTCTCTGGGTGGCTCAATAGTTTGACCGTCGAATGGAGTCGTTGGAAGGTACTGTGACGAGGGATCGAGACCCGGCGGTACTGATCCATTTATCACTTAAAAAAATTTCCCTTCGGTGATAATTCCCCATCGGGGATATTTCCGATGTAGCGTGAATTGATATATATATATATATATATATATATATATATATATATATATATATACATATACATATACACACATACGTACATACATACATACATACATACATACATACACATACGTCCAAACTATTGCCCATTTTCTTCCTTCCATGTTGCTTTTTAAAGCAAAATGAAATTAGAGTCGGATCTACAATAAACGAGAAATAATGAAAGGAGACACTCCGGGACGCCCATTATTCCCAAGAGGTAACAAAACGTTGAAAGTTTGATTGCTTTCCAGATTGCCCCAGTAACTTTGGCTCTTAAGGGCATTTACCCCAAGGGTGAACCTGTGTCGTGCCTTCATATCTCTTACTTTTAGACAAATCAGTATTTGTCTTTTATGATACAAAGATGTTTGGTAGAAGGAAATCAAAATGAAACTTGATTCCTGTTCATAGTATATATATTTATATATACAGTATATATATATATATATATATATATATATTATATATATATATATATATATATATATATATATATATATATATATATATATATATATATATATATATATATATATATAATGTATATATATATACATATATGTATATATATATACGCACTTATATATATGATATATATATAATATATATATATATATATATATATATATATATATTATATATATATATATATATATATATATATATATATATATATATATATATATATATATATATATATATATATATATATATATATATATATATATATATATATATATATATATATATATATATATAACTTGTCGGAGCTGAAGTGAAGGTTTAGACAAAACGACAGAAACTTGAAAGACTGAACATGCATATGATATTGTTTTAATAAGCAATACACCACAGACTTAACAAAGCTTGCTTAATAGAATGCCCTGTATCTTGGGACTCAACAAAGAGCAATGATATCCGGTAAAGGATCTTTAGAGTAGGAATTTAATGAGAGTTAAAAGCCAAATCAAAAAGGGCCTCGCATAATTTCTCAAAAGCTGATGTGAAATGCCTTCTTTTCTAGTTTTTGGACATCCTTTTATTGTTTGTCACCTTTTTTTAAAGTCAAGATGTCAAAACCTAGTTTAACTAAGAATGTGTGTTTTAATAGTAGTATTAGAAGGTTGTTTAACTTGAAGACAAAATTCCCTATTTTGTTTTCATCTTGGTATACCAACACTTAATGAAATAAGATGCAAAGGAGTGGTGAGGGCATTAGGTAGGGTAATGGCGCCTAGTAACAAAATTGTGAAGAACCTTGTAAATATGCTGATGGCCTGTGATAACTCCTTTTCTGGGATTTGGAGGGATTTAGCATATGCCTAATATTGTTACACCCACATGTATTAAACCTGTAATTTTTTTACATACTTTTATTATTTTGCAGTTTAACCTCTGCATGAAATTCACACCATTGTTTTTATGGAAATAAAGCATTTATTATATATATATATATATATATATATATATATATATATATATATATATATATATATGTATATATATATATATATATATATATATATATATATATATATATATATATATATTGTATATATATATATATATATATATATATATATATATATAAATATATATATATATATATATTGTTAGAAGCTGGATATGCGAGGGAAAATTAAATAGAATATTTGCTTACCAATATTCGTAAGTAATAAGGAGGGAAAAACTGTTTGCCCCTATTAAAAAAACGAGATTTTGAATGATCTACCTAAAAGATGAATGAATCTATATGTATGTAAATAGCTTCAGAATCGTTTCAAGTTAGTTCGTTTTAACAAGATTGTCTTGGTACGGAGACTAGATATCTTTATATGGGGGTAATAAAACGCACGTTAATTACGGAAAAGTTTTGTTCTCGAGATAATATAATTAAAACTTGTCCCATATCTTATGATTGTCTTGTTTAGGGTTTGTTCCATTGTGGTTGTTTTTCTGTCTTCGAATTCCACAAACGCAATTCCTTAAGCAGAAGAGTTAGAACTTTAAAATATATAAATAGAGTAATACATATCAGTACCATATTGCGATACCTATTTCGACTGTGATGTAGATAGAAAATCAAGTTCCCTTCTTTTTTTTTTAGCTTTTTCTCCAAAACTTCTTTAATCTTATGAGCGGGACTGTATCAAAGACCTTCGTGGGTAGCCGTACACCCAGTAATAGTGATTCACGTATGGGAAGGATAATGTACTTGTGTTTGGGTGGTTGAGAGATGTAGGAATAGGGACGGATGAAAAGTTGCGGCAAATAGATGTATTTCGTCCAGAAACGGGAGAATCTGAACATGTACTGGGCTATGTTTGGGAGACAAGGCTGGCTGTATTGCCAAAGCATAAAGAGCGATTGCAAAAGTTAAGTATATCTTAGTTTAACCAGACCACCGAGCTGATTAACAGCTCTCCTAGAGAGGGCTGGCCCGAAGGGTTAGATTTATTTTACGTGGCTAAGAACCAATTGGCTACCTAGCAACGGGACCTACCGCTTATTGTGGAATCCGAACCACATTATGACGAGAAATGAATTTCTGTCACCAGAAATAAATTCCTCTAATTCTTCATTGGCCGGGCAGAGAGTCGAACGCTGGGCCAACAGCGTGCTAGCCGAGAGCTCTACCCACCAGGTATAAGATTCCTAGTCTGAGGAAGAGTGGATACAGTCTTATGGAAATGTGAGGTTTCCAAAGACGGATGTCCATAAGTATCCTCATTAGAGGGAAAAGGAGTGAAAGGGGGTTTATTGGGTTATTTTTAATTCAATAATAGACGTAAAGGCAAGTTATTGGACGTAATAGTGCTAAAAAACACTGCCAGGAAGTATATTTTATCCTCATCTGAAAAGGAATGCTGGAAAAATAACCTTAACCCAAATAAAGACAGGTGAGATGATGAAAACTTTATGTGGGGGGGGGAGCCTTAATTTCCGTACTAAGCACAGAAGCTGAATTCGCTAGCAGAGTCGAAGTCAACTTTTATCTATCTTCACAGCCTAAAGGGTAAGTCCTCTGTCTACTTTTTGTGTTTATATATATATATATATATATATATATATATATATATATATATATATATATATATATATATATATATGTATGTATGTATATATATATGTGTGTATGTGTGTGTGAGTGTCCACGTGTCTGTATGTGCATGTACGAGTATTTATTGTGCCTAAATAAGCATACTACGATTATTTATATTTTGGGAAACAGAATTAGGAATTCAAATATAATGTTCCAAGTTCCTTCAACGGAGTTATAACTATAACGATGTTGCAGGAGAAGCTATTGAAACCAATGACCAATAAAACTCAAAGAATGAACGATAACGTAATGTGTGATTAGCTCATTATTGGATGATTGAAAGTTTGTTCTTTATCCACTGTTGGGCAAGACTGATTATGCATTTCATCCATCGTCGATGAATGAATTAATTATCCTTCTCAATTCAGTATCGCTAAGTAACAGAAAATTAGTTTTTATTACCACAGTTTATTACCAATAATAAAATGTGGATTGCCCATATCTTGGAACACTGCTGTTTGTGGTGAAGGAAAGATCAAGCGCAATTCTCTTCTAATTTTTCTTTGGATTTCGCTCTCTTCCTTCGTGGTCCCAGATTCCCAGGGGTATTCCCTGAACCTCATGTATTTTATTCCGTTATTAGTATTATTTATAAGTACTATTAATAATAGCAATAACAATAACGGTAATATCAAGATTATAGTAAGCTCTGAATCGTTGATCACTGTCCATTCATTGTCTCAGAGCTCTTGATCACTTTCTGCTACGAAAGCAGATGGAACACAGCTCATTACCTTCATTTTGCTGTTAACAGTAGTAAGATATGATCACTTCACCTACTCATATCATCTTGTTACTTTTATATATGTATACAATATTATATATATATATACATATATATATTTATATATTTTTTATATATATATATATTATATATATATATATATATATATATATATATATATATATATATATATATTGTATATATATATATACATATACAATATATCTATACTTTCATATTGCCAGTATGAATTTGTTGGTATTATTGCATATATATATATACATATATCTTCTTCTTCTTTCTTTTAACGTATATTATTCCCATTTTTGTATATATACGATGCCTATACAAGGACTATACCTGTGGTCTCGACAATATTCTTGTTATTGGGAGGGCGCGGGTTGGCGAGCGTTCGAGACGAGAAAGAGTCTGATCATTCATGAATCCCGGGATGTCTACAGTATGAATTTGTTGAACCCGATGACCTTATGTCATCCTTCAAATAACCATCGACATTATATATATATATATATATATATATATATATATATATATATATATATATATATATATAACTGACCGACCTGGCACTGCCCGGGAAAACTTAATGGCAGTCTACATGTAGTGGGAGGGGGAGGGAAGAGGAAAGGTGGCGAGGAGAAGAAGGGAGAGGGGGAAGGGTTTATGTTGACGGTCTGACTGACAGTTCTACTTTTTTCATGCAGACGTTCACCCTTGGAACAGTTTAGGGTGAACTGACAGGTAATACTTTAATGACTGCCCCATTTATCCAGACATTACTGTGCTGTTTGTCCCTTTTATCCAGGTACTTCTGCGGTGAATGTCCATGTCATCTAGGTATTACTTTGGTGAAGGTCCCTTTTATCCAGGTATTACTGTGCTGTCTGATACCAGGTATTACTGTGCTGTCTGTCCCTTTTTTCCAGGTAATAATGTGATGACTGTCCCTTTTATCCAGGTATTACTGTGCTAACTGTCCCCTTTAACCAGGTATTACTGCGCTGTCTGTCTCTTTTTTCCAGGTATTAATGTGGTGACTGTCCCTTTTATCCAGGTATTACAGTACTGTGCTAACTGTCCCCTTTAACCAGGTATTACTGTGCTGTCTGTCCCCTTTAATCAGGTGTTATTGTGCTCTGTCCCTTTTGTCCAGGTATTGCTTTGGTGACTGTCCATTACATTCAGATATTACTGTGGAGACTGTCCCTTTTATCAAATTATTACTTTTCTGTCCGTCTCTTTTATCCAGGTATTACTGTAGTGACTGTCCTTTCTATCGAGGTATTACTGTGGTGTCTTTGTCTTTTATTCAGGTATTACTGTACTGGCTTTCACCTTTAACCATGCATTACTGAACTGTCTGTTGCTTTTATGCAGGTGTTACTGTGGTAACTGTCCCTTTTATCCTAATATTACTGTGGTGACTGTTCTTTTTATCTAAATATTACTGTGGTGACTGAAAAGCATTTTCAATAAAATATTTCTATGGTCTCGAGTGCGTGACATGAGGTATGATAAACCCATAGAGTTTGTTTATCAGGTAAGTTACTAAGGGACGGCGAAGGGGAAGAGGAAGGAGGTACAGGTTTGAAACCTACCCTGTTATCTAAGTTGGGTCAAATGATGGCCACGTGCCAGATTTTGTCTAGATCAGTCAAGTGGTTACCACATAAGTTGCAAAGGGAATGGGGAAGTTGGCGGGGAAGGAAAAGGGGATATGGGTTTGAAACCTACCCTGTTATCTAAGTTGGGTTAAATAATGGCCAGATGCCAGATTTTGTCTAGATCAGTCAAGCAGTTACCACATAAGTTACATAGGGAAGGGGAAAGGGTAATGGGGAAGGGGTTACAGGTTTCATACCCTATTATTTGAGTTGGGTCACATGATGGCCAGGTGCTAAATTTTGTTTAGATTGGTCAAGCAGTTACCACATAAGTTACAAACAGAAATCTGAGTGGTGATGGTGGAGGGGAAGGGGAAGCGGAAAGGGTTACGGGTTTAAAACCACCCCTATTATCTAAATTTGGTCAAATGACGTCCAGGTGCCAAATTTTGTCTAGGTCGGTCAAGCTGTTACTACATGAGTTACAGAGGAAAGGGGGAACGGGGAAGGGGAAGGGGGTATGGGTTTGAAACCTACCCTGTCATCTAAGTTGGGTCAAATGATAGCCAGGTGCCAAATTTTGTCTAGATCATTCAACTGGTTACAGCATAAGTTCCAACGGAAGGGGAAGGGTGATGGGCGTTCTCTCTGGTGATGGGGAAGGGGGGGTTACATTTTTGAAACCTACCCTGCTATCTAAGTTTGGGCAATTGATGGCCAGGTGCCAAATTTTGCCTAGATTGTTGAAGCGGTTACCACATAAGTTCCACATGGAAGGGGTAAAGGGGATGGGGAAGGTGAAGGGGAAGGGGGTTTGGGTTTGAAACCTACCCTGATATCTAAATTGTAGTCAAATGATGGCCAGGTGCCAAATTTTGTCTAGATCGGTCAACCGGTCCGGATTTCTGTAGCACACAAAAATATGGACACATATTACAAACATTCACTTATTTTTTTATTATATATATATATATATATATATATATATATATATATATATATATATATATGTTTACAGATATAGGTTGAAAGTGTGTATAATACAGAAGTGCTCAGGGCAAACGAGAGTATATATATAAATGTATATGTGTGTGTGTACGTGTGTATGCGTGTGTTCAAATATACCATTATTTGAAGTATACTGAATTTTTATTTGCAGTGATTAAAAATTTCCTCTGTAATTTTTATCTGTATAACAAATTTTCCTCATTTTCCTATCTTTACAAGTTGTTTTTATTCTAGTTGTTTAAACTTTATGTCAAGTTTAATGGGAGTTTGTTTTTCGTAAAATCGTGACCGAGATTCTGAGATGGTAGAAATTTTGTCTTTCAGGGGAAATGTGTTTGTGTTACTGAGTGGGCACTAAAGGCAGGAAATATTATATGTAGGTCGCTCAGAGGGGAGTTGGGAAATTCAGTTCAGAAGTGTTATGCTTTTTACAAGTCATGTGTTTTTTGTACAAAGAATGCACAGCATATATTTCCTACGCGCCATTGCAGCCATGAACTTGTGCGTGTGCTTAAAATCACCATACATACACACACATACACATGCGTACACGCACACACACATACAAACACACACACATATATATATCTACATATAGGTTATTGAACATACGACTAGTTATTGCATGCTTATTAATTTTATAGAGCTAGTAGCTCTCGATGCTTCTAAGAATCGTGTTGATCACATGGAAATAATGTGATGCTTTTTTCCCCTTATTTCTAAACCTTATCTAACTGGTTTGCGGGAGTATGAACGGGAAGGCCTATTGCGACGCAGGCGTTATCGCAGTAGCGTGAGAGCTGAACTGTCGCAGGGTCTTCAAGGCCATTAAAGAAAGTTTGTCATTGCTTTGTGATTTCCTTTTCTGCGTTTTATAGTTTTTTTAATTATGACCCTGTACTTTCAATAGGTAGGATTGTTCATGAAGTCCCTAGCGCCAGCAACCCAACCACAGTTTCAAATGTTTGAAATTCACAACAAAACATAGCAAGAATGTGGGTTGCAATGGGTCACAGTTGACCTAAAATATTTATATCAACGATAAACTTCCCGTTTCAAACATTTTCACCGATACAGTTGTTTCTTGAGATGAAGGTGATTCAGGTTCTCTGAAGCATATCAAGTCTTCTTTGTATACTAATGAATGTGCTAGACAGTCTATGCAGATACATGTTCCTTAGTGCAGACAAGCTCGCAGGAAAAGACGTATCCTCGAAAGTTTAAGTAAAAAAATGTAGTGGGTGGGTTGAAAAGGCGCAGACGATTGTAGGTCAAATATTAAGCTTTCTATCTCGGTCTGCATTGAGTTTTTATTTTTCGATGATTTATTGATGATTTATTGCTATATATATATATATATATATATATATATATATATATATATATATATATATATATATATATATATATATATATATATATATATTTCTAATAGTCACAATGCCCTCTTAACTTCTCGATTTCTTCGCGCTTTTTTGGATATGCTTGTAACTACGAAGCCGTAAGATCCAAACGCAAGAAATTGAAGAGACTGTTATTGCCGGTCGCGGGAAACGAACCCGCATCACCGTGACCACAAGGAGGTCGCTTTGCCAACCTGACCACGAGAAGGATAAAAGTCTATTACCTCTCGTACATACATATACGTGTTGTTTTCAGATATATTTATTAGATCTGGAATATGGCTGCGTGCGACAAACGCACTACATGGTCAGCATGGCAGAGGTTGGTTGATATCAACTCTAAATACAAATACCTGAGTTCAACTGGGATTTGTAGGTGGGAGCTGGTATCAATTTATACCTCACTTGTTGGCCGTGTGGGTAAAGGCGTCACTGTAGTCCTGAGTTTTTGTCTTTCGTTGGTTCGAGCCCACGGGACGACGAACTTATTATCAACTAAAAAAAAAAAAAAATCCCTCGGTAGCACATATGAAAATATATTATTTCCGAGGTAGAGCGAATTGAATATTAAAGGACGTTTGTAGCTTAATGTATATATATATATATATATATATATATATATATATATATATATATATATATATATATATATATATATATATATATATATATATATATATAAGTACATTTGTATTGATCAATATGAAAAATGTACAGCAAGGTCCAAGTATAATGTTTTGATCTTCGTGTTTTGCTTTTGTATTGGCGAATGGAAGTAGGTGATAGATAATCCCCTTTTTACTGTGACTGGCGGTCACTTCACTTAATCATCTATACACGAGGAAATGGTAGCGCAGCTCACAACAAATGCCAGATCTACCAAATTATTACCTTTTTCCTGGAAA
>NC_089743.1:3617500-3630000 GCF_040412425.1 Macrobrachium rosenbergii
TACATACATACATACATACATACATACATACATACATACATACATACATACATACATACATACATTGGCATCTGAATTTGGACCTAGGAAGAAAAGGGGACAATTTTGCAGTAAGAGGGTGGGAGACACGTGTTAGGCTTTACGAATTGCCTTTTGGTGCTGCATAAAGAAAAATGGGAGAATATGAAACAGGTCGCCGAGGGTCATCCAGAACTTTATCTTTGTTTTGATGTTAATTTTTATGTGTTTATTTTAAATTTCTCCGAGTGAAAATGCAACCTTTCTGCCAAGCTCCTCTCATCAATTTCATTACTCTTGGTCCGTCCTCCATCCCTTCCCTCTTCAACATTCTGCGCCCGCGAGGACCGCGGGGTTTTTCCGTCTCTAAAGATTTGCAAGGCTTCTGGCCCCGCTCGTCCCCATGCAGGAGTCCTCGGTTCTGGTGTTGAGACACCTTTTCATCAGACTTTTGTTTGGATATTGCACATATCTTTCCTCTTGGAAATGCACTAGTTTAGTGCAATCTAAATGGTGGCCACTGACTTCATAATTACAACTCCATTGTTTTTATTTGTATTTTAACTAAAGTATTCTGAAAATAACACCGCTCCATTTCTTACACGCAGTGAATCCGAAATTATTTCGGATCACCAGCATTGCTTCGGATAGAGATACTGGCTTTGTGCCTTTTCTATCCTGCGAAAATTTGGTCATCTTCTCGACATGGGTTCAAAGAATCTTTTGTTTTCAGTCCTGATATCACCCTGGCTTTTGACAGTCGGGCTTGAGGCTGTTAGGCACTCATTGCCCAAAGATTCACGCATTTCTTTAAAATTATTTCACGTTATTCATCTAAGCTCTCTGTGGCTGTTGTTTTTGAAAGTGCAACAACCCCCTTCCCATCTCCGTTGGTGTTCTGCAGGGTTTTGTTCACTCTTTCTACTCTTTACTCTTCTCTATCAGGGGCATATTCTCTTATCCATGCTTTAGCTAGTGATTCCACCCAGCTTCTTTTTTGTTTTCCGCCATCTCCCATACCTCCTCTGTTGTTCATACTAAAACTTGAACTGATATTTCTTTACCAATTGATTCAGGTCTTGTGAGCACATCTCATTGGGGATACTGTAAATTAATGAAGTTCACTGGCTCCCAGGCACTGTGGCGACCTACTTTCCTGTATCCCATTTCAGCAATTCTTTTGTCCAGTACGGAGATACCATATTTGAACCTGTCTTTTCCATCAACATTGTAGCTATTCAGGTTACTTCAAACCTATGTTGGAGAGCTCTCATAATTCGAAATGTTAAAACTCTTCTAAAAATATCTCTTTTTTTTTATATGGTAGGTGATAACTGCTTCTGTTCGTCCATGACTGATATATTTTTCTTACATATGTGGTGCTGCATCCTTTGCCTTCGTCGATAGGATTGAATCAAAGGCAACTCGTTTGATCAATGCCTCCGCTCGCGCCTCCTCTCTCGACACTCATTCTGCCTACTTTGAGGTGCTCTCTCTCTCTCTCTCTCTCTCTCTCTCTCTCTCTCTCTCTCTCTCTCTCTCTCTCTCTCTCTCTCTCTCTGTATATATGTGTGTGTGTGTGTGTGCACTGGCATTATTTCGGTCAGTATTTCGTTGGGTTCAGTTAGAGTCCCTCTTTCTCTCAGAGCGTTTCATAACACTTCAACTCTTACGAAACAATTATCATTGGATTTCACGATTCAGTGACTCATTCTTTTACATGAGGTTAAGCTTTGCGATTCCCACTAAGCTTGTATTTTTCTTTAAGAAGCTTTTCTATTGATTTCTTTAGCATGAAGCCCTACTCTTTCCTGGCCACTTCTTATTTAAGAGGTATAAATTCACGAACATTAAGACACAAGTGTCATTTAATTCGAGCTCGCTATATCTTGGAATAAAGAACATCCAAGAAGGATTATAAAAGAATTATGGATTCGTTATTAAGAGATAGTTCGTGCTTCATATGTATGAACAGTTTAATTGACAAAAATTTACACACACATACATATAAATATATCTATATTTATATATTTATACCTCCTAAATGAGAAGTGGCCAGGAAAAAGAGTAGGGTTTCATGCTAAAGAAATCAATAGAAAAGCTTCTTAAAGAAAAATACAAGCTTAGTGGGAATCACAAAGCTTAACCTCATGTAAAAGAATGAGTCACTGAATCATGAAATTCAATGATAATTGTTTCGTAAAGGGTTGAAGTGTTATGAGCCGGTCTGAGAGAAGGAGGGACTCTGACTGAACCCAGCGAAACACTGGCCGAAATAATGCCAGTGCAGAGAGAGAGAGAGAGAGAGAGAGAGAGAGAGAGAGAGAGAGAGAGAGCAAGGGCACCTCAAAGCAGGCAGAGTGAGTGTCCAGAAGGGAGACGCGAGCGGAGTCATTGATCAAACGAGTTGCCTTTGATTCAATCCTATCGACGAAGGCAAAGGATGCAGCACCACATATCAAGAGTAATATATCAATCATGGACGAAAAGAAGCAGTTATATATCGTTTAATATCCAATTCACGCTACTTCGGGAATATCCCCGATGGGGAATTATCACCAAAGGGGAATTTGTACGTGATAAATGGAACGGTACTGCCGGGTCTCGATCCCTCGACGCAGAATACCTTCCAACGACTCCAGTCGACGGTATACCCACTGAGCCATCAAGAGAGGTGTAAGTTAGTGCCAAATTTGCTGTACTTGTTTACCTGAGACCCAGCAGTACCGTTCCATTTATCACTCATAAATTCCCTTCGGTGATAATTCCCCATCGGGAATTGGATATTAAACGACATTTATAGCTTCATGATTGTGAGTATATAAAGCATGGTGTGATAAAAATTTCATTATATATATATATATATATATATATATATATATATATATATATATATATATATATATATATATATATATATATATATATATACATATATATATATATATATATATATATATATATATATATATATATATATATATATATATATATAAAATGGTTGTCACATACACCATAACACTTTTTATATTCACAGATATTAAGCAGCAATGTCGTTTAATATCTAATTCACTATACTTCGAAAGTAACTAAGCCGAAGGGGAATTATGAATGATGAGTGTTTCGTCACCAGTGGGATTCGAACTGACGGCCAGTTGGCAAACAATGACGTACAGTGACTTTTTGACAACTGAGCCATCAAGTGGTGTCTTGATGGCTCAGTAGTAAAAAAGTCAACCGTGCAGCAGTTCGAATCCCACTTGTTACAACTCACCCGTGGGTTTAAGTTATTCCAGAGGTATGATGAATTGGGTAGGCCTTTCTTTTCTACTCACCCTTTCAGCTCAGTTTACACCTCAAATATTAATCAAACAATTCGCGTCAAAAGTTTCAACTTTCTTCTCTGTAGCTGATAGTCACCAGACACACGTCACTTTCATAAAGGGGAGTAGAGTAAGCCTATTGACATTCAAGTATTCGCCTGGACTTGCACAGATACTCCAAGTATATTCCAAATCTTGTGTACCCACCTGTTCCTTCATAAATTCAGAGGCTCATCTCTTCTTTCATTTAAACGTCTTCTAAATTATTTATTCCCAAATACTAGCATGAATCAACAGCTTCCCCTCTTCCATCATTCACATGTGCCACCTTCCAGGTTTCGATTTACTTCATAACCAAATTCTTACTCACATTAACTGTTACCTTTCTTTCTTGCAATTAGTCAAACTCTTTCACTAGTTTTTGCAGTTTCTCTTTACTAATCCAATGTGCACTTTATCATATGCAAATATCAAGCATTCAACATTTCATTCATGACTCATTGTGTTATCCCACAGCATTGCATCTTACATCTACTGCCCTTTGACTTCTCGCTTCACTCCATTCATTAAGATTGTAAACATTCTTGCAGATATGATACTTTTTTTGTAGAACAATTTTTGCACCGAACTAGCAAATCACGTTGATGCAACACACTAATCATTAAAGCCTTTGAAACAATTTTCAACATCTTACCTTTTAAACCATATATTCTCAACACCCTCCACTCATAAACTTCATTTAGTTTACTTTCAAACTTATTAACTTATGGCATAGCTGTTTCTTAACAAACAATTGATCCACATATCTTTTGTCTAAACCCAAATTGTTCTAGCCCCATCATTATATCAGTCAGTGTCCTAAAATCAAAATCTACCATATACCCTCCTAGTATAGAAAGATCATGCACCTATCATTTTTGCAACCTCCTCTATCTCTGTAAGGCCTATATAAGTCTTCTTTGTTTAACGTGCTTTTTTCCCATTTTTTGTGTGGGGTAAGCACGATGCCTTCTTTTGAATGACTTTGATTTGGCTTTTTGGGGTAGACCGTAGTCTCGATCGGCTGCCCTGCCTGACATCGCTTAGACCCCAGTAGCGTGTGTACATGTATCATACCAGTCACCAGCGCCCTTTCTCCCAGCAGCAAGAAGTTGTTGCGCGGTCAGGTGGACAGTTCGAGACGTGTGAGGTGTCTTTTATGTTTTTACGAGATGTTGGAGTGGCTTTGTTTGTGTGTGTATTAGTCTGTAACACTCATTTGCTTTTAAGCAAACCGATCCATTGATTACATACATAATCCCAGGGTGTCTACACGATAGCAAAGTGTCCGCCTCTCTGATTGGTCGGTTGCGGATTTGAACCCGCGCTGCAGACCTCTATGAAGTCCAAAGCTGCTGCTCTAACCGACTTGGCCATCGAGGGTCTGTAAGGCCTATTTAATATAGAATAACTATTCCTCTCGCCGATTCCTTTGAAACCTCTCCCTCATCCTTCCCTCACACCTTACCAACCCTGGTCAGCCACTCAATTACCACCCTAATGGCATCTCATCTCCTGGCTTCTTTCCATTTTCAACTTCTTAAGTACCCTGCTTACATCCTCACCAGCCAGATTTACATTAACTGACACTTACCTTGCACTGAAACTCTTATCTATCTTCCGGATTCAACAAATTTCAAAATACTTACTCTCTCGACCGAGGACTGTATTCACATAGGCAGTATATCTTCATTCGCATCTTTTTTTCTGAAATCTATTAGTTCTACTTGTAGAGCAACTTGTTTTTTCTCACTAAAGGTCTTGCTCGCCTTCCCCCCTTTGTTGTTTTGTCTTCCATTCTTTTTCTCTCTCACTTTCCTCATGACTCTCCTATTCATTATCCTGTATACCCTCTGTTTATCTTGTCTGACATTTTTTCCTCACTAAACTTCGTATTCCCTCATACCATACCACTCTTGCTGCTGTTTTGGCTCCCTCTCTACAGCTTCCCGGACCCTCAGACACTCATTACTGACCTCTGACTTCACGGCGAAATTTGCATTCTCATCATCTGCTCCCGCTATCTGCATCTCAAAGAAATTCCGTTTTCTCCTTATATGTTCTTCTCACTTCCTTGTTTTCTAACTCACTTAGCTGAATTACGTTTACAGCAACATTTTCAACCCTTCTTCTACAATGTAAACCCCAACATCACAATATTTGTTTGAAGAGAATAACGACAAGCTATATACTGAGCAACTCCTCTTCTCAACATTGCAGTCCTCAGCTTGCTTCTCCATATTCTTCATACTAACGTTAAAATTGAGCAGACGTTCCTAAAATTACCATATGTATATGAATATAAGACTATATTTTCAGTAATCAAGCTCCTTTCTTTACATGTTCATGAAAATTTTTATATACTCCGTTACTCACCTTTGCATTTAAGTCACATAACACCTTACTTTTCATAGCTACCAAACCCAGCCAGGCACATATTCATACTCTCCTAACATTTTTTCAATAATACAATCTTTTCTCGCGCCGCAATCAGTCTTCCTCTTACATTCCTGAAACGTAAAACATTTGTACAGTTCCACTTTTCCCCAGATTATTCTTGACACTACTACATTAGTGCTACCATTCTCTAGCTCTGCACCTTCCTTCTACCGCTGACACAGTCATTTTGTCCTTCCTAATCCTGCACGCGTACTGCCTTTTAATTTTCTGCGCAGCATCCTAGCACATTCAGAACCCCAGAACTTATTGTATTCTTTAACTTATTGCATTCTTTTTCTTGTGTGTGGTTTATTTTTATTCACCACCTGGAAAGAGTATGGGTTGCTCACTCAGTGACCCCGGCATTTTGGTGACTTTTACACCACGCAGGGCAGGGAAGCGAGAATGTTACCATTTTCCCTAGATTTCCAGGGAGTGATAGAGCGTGGTCCCCACTGACCTCAGTAAGCCTAGTGGGTATCTCTATCTATCTATCTATCTATATGTATATATATAATATATATATATATATATATATATATATATATATATATATATATATATATATATATATATAGGTAGATAGATAGATAAATAGATTTGTGTGTGTGTGTGTGTGTATGCGTGTGGGTGTGTGCTTCTGTGTACATTAGCCGCCTGGGAGTCCCTGGAGAGGTTGAAGTTGTTAGGAAAATCGAAAGTTTAGTTTTTAATAGTAAGGATGTTAGGGTAAATGGAAGCCAGTAAGATGGAATTATGAATAACTGGTGATAGAAGAATGTGTATGGACAATTCATTCAAACATTTGAAGAACATATAACGGATGATGGTAAGACAAAGAGAAGAGCCGAGTCACAGAAGAAGAGAAGTAAAGAGGACGATTACTTGGAGAGAATGGAAAAGGAAACCGAAGAAAGCGCTGTGTAGATGGAGCGAAGAGGTGATGGAATCGAGGGGCATCAAGGAGAGCGTATAAGAGGCGTTATGTAGAAAAGAATGGTCGATGCTACAGATGAGCCATCTTTGTAGGTGTCCGACCAGCTTGGTGTTGTGAGAGTTTTATGCACACGGAGCTCATCCTTGATTCAGCATCTCAAGAATGACTGATACTGCGGCTGATGCTGTGCATTTCTCTGGATCCAAGGCCTTTTAAAAAAAAAAAAAAGCATCTTGGTGAAAAGATGCGTATACAGACTGCATATTTTTTTAAACATTAAGCCGCAGCAGTGGCTGCCGAAACAAGTCAAGACATTGATTTCTACCCCATTCACGCTTTGAGTGCTGAATCTTGGATGAACTCTTTTAGCTGAAAATCTCTACCTCACACGTACTTGGGTACACACACATATACATACATTATATATATATATATATATATATATATATATATATATATATATATATATATATATATATATATATATATATATATATATATATATATATATATAATTCCTTTTACAAATAACTTTAAAATACCATTATGAACCTGAGGCGCTAAAGCACGGCAAATACGGCTGGCTCACGCAATGTGTTTTATTTCATTCCGTGACAAACGCCAGTTTCAGTATGTTCGTCGTCCCTCTCCTGTCGGGGAATCTTAGGAAGGCTTTTGACTCTGCTGAAAGTGGAAATGGAGGTCTTCTCGGAAGGAAGTTGTTCCCGGAATAGCGAATTAGTCGCGATTTCCAGTGAATGTGGTAACCTGGGGTATAGAGGGGACGGAGTGAGAGCTTTCCCCTGTGCTTTGCGGGGTTTAAGTTTTCAATGAAATCTGCTTCTCTCTCTCTCTCTCTCTCTCTCTCTCTCTCTCTCTCTCTCTCTCTCTCTCTCTCTCTCTCTCTCTCTCTCTCTCTCTCTTAAATATGTGGAGAGGAATTTCCTGATATTACAATTGTCTAGCTGTTGGTTACAAAGTTTTTTTTATAAGTAGTATTAGCATTAAGTCTCTCTTTCTCACTGAATCCTATCTATAGGTGTAAATAAGCTTAAAACGAGTACTTATTCCATTCTTTTCTGAGACTGATGCTAGTATACAAAACTTTATCAATCAATAATTGTTGGCAAAAAACATGTTTCCTGCCTTTGAAATTACAAATATAACTGATTCCACTTCGGAATAACTGATTATCGCCTAGTGAAGAAATCGATAATGTATTCCTGTCTTTGGAGTTATATCTGTAATTGTTTCCGTCTTTGGAGTTAAATTTTTAATTATATGCTACTGAATGAACATATGCTTGTTGACAGTTCCGAAATTAAAAGATTCAGTTGTCTTTTTCTGTGACATGAACTGGTATTTTTTTTCATTTTTTGCTGGACTTAGATCTCTGTTTCCCTTTTGCTGAATTAAGACAATAATACTTTCCCTCTTGTAGGATGAAACCGATAAATTGCTGTCTTACATTGAAATTCACAAACAGTTGTTTCCCTTGTACAGAATTAAACTAGTAATTGTTTCCACGTAGGGAATTAAACCACAACTTTTCCCTTCGGGAATTTTACCGATGATTGTTTCCTCTCTGTGAAATTAAATTATGGTCTTCACGCCCAAGTAAACTTACGGAATGGGAGCTTCTCGAAATTTTCTCCTTACAACAATAAATTATGCCAACGAAACCAGTCCGTCTCTTCTTTTGCAGCGTCCTGGATGCGCCGTTTTTCTTGGGCAGGAAATTCGCAATCATCACTAACATTGACGCGTCGAGGAAGAATGCTTGAATCTATCTCACGTGTTCGAGGTCTTTCTATTCCACTTCCTCTTTGAGTTAGCCTCTCTCTCTCTCTCTATTCCACTTCCTCTTTGAGTTAGCCTCTCTCTCTCTCTCTCTCTCTCTCTCTCTCTCTCTCTCTCTCTCTCTCTCTCTCTCTCTCTCTCTCTCTCTCTCTCTCATATATATATATATATATATAATTTCTCTCTCTCTCTCTCTCTCTATGTATATATATATATATATATATATATATATATATATATATATATATATATATATATATATAATATCTTCTTCCTCTTCTTATAACGTGCTTTTTTCCCATTTGTATGGGGTAAGCACTATACCCTCTTTTGAAGGACTTTGATTTGGCTTTGGGGTAGACTTTGTAGTCTCGATCGGCTGCCCTGCCTGTCATCGCGTAGACCCCGGTAGCGTATTGTACCAGTCACCAGCGCCCTTTTCTCCCGGCAGACAGGATTCGCTGCGCGGTTAGGTCGACAGTCGAGACGTCTGAGGTGTCTGTTAAGTTTTTAGAAGATGTTGGAGTGGCTTTGTTTTTGTGTGTATTAGTCTGTAACACCCATTTACTTTTAAGCAAACCTATCCGTTGATCACATACATAATCCCGGGGTGTCTACACGGATAGCAAAGTGTCCGCCTCTCTGACCGGGCGGCTGCGGATTTGAGCCCGCGTCACAGACCTCTAAGAAGTCCGAGGCTGCTGCTCTAACCGACTTGGCCATCGAGGCTCTTTTATATAATATATATATATATATATATATATATATATATATATATATATATATATATATATATATATATATATATATATATATATATAGAATGTGTGCAGCCCAGTATAAACCCTGTATTCCCTTGTTTTCGTAGTCAGTGATTAGGTACCAGATAATAGATGACTATTAAGATCACAGTCAGGGTTGAAAAGGACATGGGTCCAGCAACTTCCTCCCAAACGAAATCCGAAAGTTAGGCACCTTTCGGCACGAATTTCCTGTAGGAAATCACACAGAAATATATATATATATATATATATATATATATATATATATATATATATATATATACTCACAATTGTGCATAAATGCCTTTCATATATATACTGTATATATATGTATATGTATGTATATATATATATATATATATATATATATATATATATATATATATATATATATATATATATATATATATATATATATATATAAAGACAAATGCCACGAAGAAAGAAATGAAACAGCGTAGTGGTTGCTAGGCCTTTCGAAACAACGGTCCTTTACTAGCGGGCTGGTGAAAAATATAAAAATAAATTTACAGGAAAGCTGTTATAATTGACAGATGACATACATATATCCCTGAGAATGGGGATTATAAATAACAGATGCATCTGGAAAATAATCTTATGCAGCCATTACTAACACTGCTGGATCGAAATTATATAAACTTTCGAAATGTATTACCAAGCTCTTGTCCCCGTTGCTTGGAACTATCTCCGATTCTCACACATATAATTCACTAGATTTAGTTGATAAATTAATCAAAATAACTTTTTGCCCCACTTATAGATTTGTTAGTTTTGATATTTGTCCTTTTTTTTTTTTTACTAAAGTCCTTATAGATTCTATTTTATAGTGTCTTAGTAACGAACTAACCCATCATGAATTACCTCAACCTGTAAGTCATATTATTTCACTCACTAGGTTGTGCCTTTGTGATTGTAAGTTTATATTCAATGGTGAATTCTACCAACAAATATTTGGTATGACAATGAGCAACCCTTTATTCCCCACTCCTCTCAAACTTTTATATGGAATTTTTTGGGAAACGATATTTACCTAATATCATTTATACTCCTTTAAAGTGGTATAGGTGTGTTGGCGATATTTTAGCTGTTTTGCCTGCTGGTTTTGATGTAATTATTTACTCTCTAATTTGAATAACCAGGTACCACCCATTAAATTTACTTTAGAATTAGGAAAAGACAATTGCCTCCCTTTCTTAGATGTTTTAATACACAAAGAACCATTTCAATGCAATGTCAGTATTTCTAGGAAACCAACCAGTAACTTGTGTCCAATTCTGTTCAGGCCACCACCTTGATATCAACATATCCATTTTTTCTTCTATGTTTTTAAGAGCATTGCGCATTGTCAGTTTCCAGTATTTGGATCAAGAAATCGAATACATAAGAAACATTATTTTAGTGGTTTTGAAACCATAAAATCATTGTTAAAATCTTTAAATGTCAACCTGGTTTTTTCCTATAATAACACACTAAAAAGGAATGTTAATAAAAAATAGCCCTAGGGAAAGCAACAACATAATATATAAAATTCCATGCTTGGACTGCGCTTCTTTTTATATAGGTCAACCCAGTAAGGCTTTAGAAGTGGGAATTAAGCAGCATAAGTATCCTGTCAAAACTGGGCAGACATCCAATGCAATATTCATTCATTCAAGTGAAAACTCCCACAGGATCAATTAGATTGACAGCTCAGATTGCCAGATCGAAAGATTTCTCTTCACGAAATCTTTTAGAATCTGCAATTATACAACTTACGTCTAGCTGTAATTTCAACCTTAGCCCTGGAATGTACAATTTGGACCCCTGTATTAGTAAAATGTTCAAGAGTGACCTTAAAGATAAAATCACTGACTTTAGTTAATACTTAGTTACCTTATATATGTTTTCTATGTATTCGTATGTTTAATAGTGTTTTCATGTTCATTTTGCAAAAATTGTTATTGTTTACCAAAATGAGAAAATGTTTGTACCTTTATAACATATGTAATCTGCTTATTCATTCCAAGGTCGTTTTTTGTGGTTAGTCTCTTCCTCTGTACAATCTTTTAATTGACTCCTCCCTGCTTTTGAGCCAGTTGGCCTGATACTTTGTAAAACCTCTCAAAAGATTTACCTTTGTTTTGGTAGGTCCGCTTATTCTTCAACTGTTTGATTCCAGGTGCATCCGTTCCTTATAATCCCCATTCTCAGGGATATATGTATGTCATCTGTCAATTATACGAGCTTTCTTGTAAACTTATGTTTATATTTTTCATCTGTGTGCTAGTAAAGGACCGTTGTGTCGAAAGGCCTAGCAATCACTCCGGTATTTCTTTTTTTCCTTCGTGGCATTTGCCTTTATTTATACATTCATCACGTTCCATATCTTCGTGAATAAGCTATACATGCATACATACACACACACACATATACAGTATATATATGTATATATATATATATATATATATATATATATATATATATATATGTGTGTGCGTGCGTGTGTGTATATAACTGAATCATGAAGACATGGAACGTGGTAAATGTATAACAGAGGGCTAACACCAAGAAGGAAAATTGAAACAACGGAGTGGTTGCTAATAAAGGACAGTTGTGTCGAAAGGCCTAGCAACCACTCAGTTGTTTCAATTTTCCTTCGTGGCATTAGCCTTATATATATATATATATATATATATATATATATATATATATATATATATATATATATATATATATATATAAATGTTCAGACTTATATATCTTTCATTATATATGAATATATATTATGTATGTATGTATGTATGAACATTATATATATATATATATATATATATATATATATATATATATATATATATATATATATATATATATATATATGAAAGACGTAGTCTTTTTAAACCGAAAACACCCATGAGATATAATCCCTAATGGAATGCGCTTTTCCCATTCGTCACCGCGATAAATGGCATAATTGCGAGGGGTGTGAGAAAATTGGCATCGCTTCCCCCTGCTATGCAGCTGTCTTAATGACATCTTAAAACCCCCTATCGTCGTCCTTTTATTGGGAGACAGAGGGCCACTGTTGATGGGAAGTAGAGAGGACCTATTATAGTTGCCGAGTCACTCCTCTTTTGCCTCTTATCTCCATTTTGTGACTGA
>NC_089743.1:3635000-3642500 GCF_040412425.1 Macrobrachium rosenbergii
ATATGAAAATATATTATTTCCGAGGTAGAGCGAATTGGATATTAAAGGACGTTTGTAGATGGCTGCAGGCCTGACCAACATAAAGTAATCATGACGATCATAAGAAATACATTCATATCTCAATCTATGTAATTTGTTTATAGTGACCATATGTCGACTCACTCGCAGTCAACCACACAAATTACATATGTACACACACACATAAAAATATATATCTACGTATATATTTATAAACACATATATGTATATATACATACATATATTATATACTCACCACATAGCTTTTTGCCAACAGAGCGGATGGCGCGCGAAGGCCTTTTGATTCTCTGGATGTCTTTGTGAGATCCGGTTTCTTCCTTGAAACCCAATATGAGCAACACACTTATTTCTTCGCCTGTCTTGAATGTCAAATGCTTAATCTACTTTTTAATAAGCAGTAGTCGTTACAGTCACCTTGTTAGTATAGATGAAAACATATCATCAAAAGATTCGTCAATTTACATCTTCAGAAGTCAGAATGGCCTTCCCTGAACCTTCATTTTGAGAATCAGAGGCGCCGTAAAAAAAGACCCATGAACATCGGATTTCCGAGAGGCTCCCCGATATAACCCAGTGCCGCGTTTGACACCCTCACCTCCACAAATTGTCTGGAACACATCCACGTCGTCCTCACCTCTAACCCCATGCACACCAACTCCAACATCCACAGCGAAAACTACATTTTACTTATCCAAACAATAATCACACACTTGCGCAACCTCTTCACCTCACTCACAAGCTTCTACACCAATTATTAACTTCCCCCACACGCACTCCTCTCACCCACAAACACACGCACTAATAATAACCCTCACCAACACTGCGCTCCTCACCTAATTAGTCATCCATGCCCACACACGACTCCCACACCAATACCACAATCCTCACCTACAGCTATCCGCACATCCCTTATCGCTCGCCAGCAGGCGTGCGTGTACCATCTCTCAACCATGCACACATATACAAGCTGCCACAGATATTCGCACCTTCACGAGCGCACAGACCCACTACAACAAATTTCGCACTATCAATAAACCTTCACCTTCACACACCCACGTTAACACAGATTCTCGACTCAACACACACCCACACAGTACTAATTCTCAACCGCAGACGGCTGCTTCACAGTAGGTCTGTAACTCTCAACCACAACGCTGCAGCAAATTCAACTTCGATCTCACCAGATTCTGTTAACTAGTATATCAGCACATAGAAGGACTTTTTCTGTTTGCCTTCCTGGATTTTATTATCAAATCAACCGCATTACCGCTCTCTCTCTCTCTCTCTCTCTCTCTCTCTCTCTCTCTCTCTCTCTCTCTCTCTCTCTCTCTCTCTCTGCGTGCGTACGTGTGTGCATAGAACGACCTAAAAGCTCCTAACTCAACATATCCTTGAAGTACTCTGGATGAGACCAAATCAGATAAAAACGAAAATCGAACTTAAAAGTGACTCACACAGCATGAGTGCATTTTAGTTTTCTGAAAAGAAAATTATTATGCCGGCTTTGTCTGTCTGTCCGCACTTTTTTCTGTCCGCATTTTCCCTGTCCGCCCTCATATCTTAAAAACTACTAAGGCTAGAGGGCTGCAAGTTGGTATGTTGATCATCCACCCTCGAATCATCAAACACGCAGCGCTCTAGCCTCAGTAGTTTTTATTTTATTTAAGTTTAAAGTTAGCCATAATCATGCATCTGGCAACGATATAGGACAAGCCACCACCGGCCCGTGGCTAAAGTTTCATGGGCCGGCTCATACAGCATTATACCGAGACCGCCGAAAGATAGATCTATTTTTGGTGGCCTTGATTATACGGTGTTCAGAAAACTCGATTGCGCCGAAGAAACTTCGGCGCATATTTTACTTGTTTATGTCGAAATTGATTTAGCTGTTATGGCGAAAATCTCTGTCATGCGTCATGGGACTCTCTCATTGTCACAAACTAGATCCCACTACGACATTACTTTAATATCTATCCTTCTATCTAGCTATCTGTATATACATATATATGTGTATGTGTGTATTTTAACAAAACACGAAATGTACTCAATAACGAAGTGTAATGAGCATGAACAAACAATACACTGAATTACGACGAGGATTCAAGTAAACTTGTGATGAAGACGCTGCAAAACATTCACTAGATATGGAATGAACTTTTTCACAAACATTCAGTGTACACAGCAATACAAGTGAAGATACAGTTGTCATTAGATTTCGTTCATCGAGTTTATAATTTTTTATACCAAAAGCACATAATCTCGTTATATTTACTCTAGAATATGAAAATGTAATCCAGTTTATATCATACAAGCTAACTCTGCAAGACAAATACGTTTAGGTACTTGAAAACACCATATATATCCGAAGTAATTGGAATTTCTTAGATGGATTCGTTCATAAACATCTAAAAGATAGAATGCGGATTTCTGATTGCAGTACTACGTATCACGACGATAATATTTACCATTGCACTATCGTAAGTGGTAAAGGCAAATATTTTAGTTTTTACAAATTTATGTTTGTATATAAAAGTATTAATAAACAGCTGGTGACAATGGCAGTCCATGTTGTAACGGCTACGGCAGGTTGAACAAATCTAGTTAAATCTGCAAGAATGTTCTCAAGGATGTTAGGATCCCGAGAACTTCGGGCGGGCAAGTACAAATCACTGGATATTGGCTTAACGGCTTTCACACTTTGATGACTTTGACGTTGACGTGGATGGAATGCTAGCTGTTTACAAAGCTACTGTCATAAAAAGAAAATCTTTATCAGGGTTAAAGTAGCTTGTCAACTCGAAGATTTTCTGGCTATGCTTCCATTACAGGAAGTTCTGAGTTAACCTACAGGGCTAACACTACTGTATGACTTGCCGCGAAACCAAAAGATCCCCCTATACATCAGCATTTTTTGCACAATTTTAAACTTTCATATCTTGTGCAGTAGGTATCAAGTTATTAGTGGCAGAAAATATTTTTACATTACGCAGATATTTTCGTGAATGATTTGTAGATGAAAATCGATTTTTAGGAGTAGAGACTACCAAGAGAGTAAGAGTGACCATACCCATGGATGAATTTTTCCACTTCTTACAATTAGGCCAGGGGCCCAGAGTGTTTATTCCGAGTTCTGAACACAAAAGGTTTGACCCCATTGGTAAGTAGTGCCTACCCGCAACACCTCAATGCTCCCGGATCAGAACTCTGGCTTAAATATAAAATATGAACCCTAAAAACTGAACAAAAAAAAGTTTTTAGTCAGAGTGAAAAATATACGCTTCAAACTCTTCCTAAATCTTCCTTTGAGTCTTCTGAACACACAATGAGTAATGCCAGCAATGTCAAAGCTGCCTTAATGTCCGCCAGCAGATTCCAAAGGGTGGTTCAAATTCATGTTTATTCCGAGTAAGGAATATATGCCTGGAACTTCATAAAACCTTCCTCGGGACCCCATGAACTCAGAATGACCACCGGCCAGCGACTCCTAAATCGATCAAAGGTTCAAATTCACTTTTATTCAGAGTCAAGAACACAAGGCTGAAATATTGCTAGAAAACCTTCCTTCTGGCCTTATGAACTCAGAATGACCAATGCCAGCAAATTTTTCTTTGGCTTTCCACCCGCCAGCAACTCCTAAATTGACCAAAGGTTCAAATTCACTTTTATTCAGTTAAGAACACAAGGCTGAAATATTGCTAAATAAAACTTCCTTTGGGCCTTATGCATTCAGAATAACCAATGCCAGCAAATTTATCTGTGGCCTTCCACCCGCCAGCAACTCCTAAATCGATCAAAGGTTCAAATTCTTTTTTATTCAGAGTTAATAACACAAGGCTGAATTATTATAAAAACCTTCCTTCTGGCCTTTTGAACACCGAATGACCAATGCCAGCAAATTTATCTCTGGTTTTCCACCCTCCAGCAACTCCTAAATCTATCAAAGGTTCAAATTCACTTTTGTTCAGAGTTAAGAGCACAAGGCTGAAATATTGCCAAAAAAGCCTTCTTTCGTGCCTTATGAACTCAGAATGACCAATGCCAGCAAATTTATCTGTGGCTTTCCACCCGCCAGCAGCTCTTTAACCGACTAAAGGTTCAAATTCACTTTTATTCAGAGTTCAGAACACAAGGCTGAAATGTTGCTAAAAAACCTTCCTTTGGACCTTTTGAACTCAGGACGCCCAATGCCAGCAAATTTATCTGTGGCTTTCCACCCACCAGCAACTCCTAAACCGACTAAAGGTTCAAATTCACTTTTATTCAGGGTTAAGAACACAAGGCTGAAATATTGCCAAAAAACATTCCTTTGGGCCTTTTAAACTCAGGACGCCCAATGCCAGCAAATTTATATGTGGCTTTCCACTCGCCAGCAACTCCTAAACCGACTAAAGGTTCAAATTCACTTTTATTCAGGGTTAAGAACACAAGGCTGAAATGTTGCTAAAAAAAACCTTCCTTTGGACCTTTTGAACTCAGCACGCCCAATGCCAGCAAATTTATCTGTGGCTTTCCACCCACCAGCAACTCCTAAACCGACTAAAGGTTCAAATTCACTTTTATTCAGAGTTCAGAACACAAGGCTGAAATGTTGCTAAAAACCTTCCTTTGGGCCTTTTGAACTCAGGGCGCCCAATGCCAGCAAATTTATCTGTGGCTTTCCACCCACCAGCAACTCCTAAACCGACTAAAGGTTCAAATTCACTTTTATTCAGAGTTCAGAACACAAGGTTGAAATATTGCCAAAAAACCTTCCTTTGGGCCTTTTGAACTCAGGACGCCCAATGCCAGCAAATTTATCTGTGGCTTTCCACTCGCCAGCAACTCCTAAACTGACTAAAGGTTCAAATTCACTTTTATTCAGGGTTAAGAACACAAGGCTGAAATGTTGCTAAAAAACCTTCCTTTGGACCTTTTGAACTCGGCACGCCCAATGCCAGCAAATTTATCTGTGGCTTTCCACCCACCAGCAACTCCTAAACCGACTAAAGGTTCAAATTCACTTTTATTCAGAGTTCAGAACACAAGGCTGAAATGTTGCTAAAAAACCTTCCTTTGGGCCTTTTGAACTCAGGGCGCCCAATGCCAGCAAATTTATCTGTGGCTTTCCACCCACCAGCAACTCCTAAACCGACTAAAGGTTCAAATTCACTTTTATTCAGAGTTCAGAACACAAGGTTGAAATGTTGCTAAAAAACCTTCCTTTGGACCTTTTGAACTCAGGACGCCCAATGCCAGCAAATTTATCTGTGGCTTTCCACCCACCAGCAACTCCTAAACCGACTAAAGGTTCAAATTCACTTTTATTCAGAGTTCAGAACACAAGGCTGAAATGTTGCTAAAAAACCTTCCTTTGGACCTTTTGAACTCAGGACGCCCAATGCCAGCAAATTTATCTGTGGCTTTCCACTCGCCAGCAACTCCTAAACCGACTAAAGGTTCAAATTCACTTTTATTCAGGGTTAAGAACGCAAGGCTGAAATATTGCCAAAAAACCTTCCTTTGGGCCTTTTGAACTCAGGACGCCCAATGCCAGCAAATTTATCTGTGGCTTTCCACTCGCCAGCAACTCCTAAATCGATCAAAGTTTCAAATTCACTTTTATTCAGAGTTAAGAAGACAAGGCTGAAATATTGCTAAAAAAAAAAAAAAAACTTCCTTCTGGCCTTATGAACTCAGAATGACCAATGCCAGCAAATTTATCTCTGGCTTCCCACCTGCCAGCAAGCCTCAGGGAGTCATGTAGTACAATTGTGTGACAGCTGTGTATAAACGTAAATGAAGTAGAAATTATTTCCTTATAACACGGTATTTGGAATGTATCATGACTATAAGGAATGAAAAATTTTACATATTGACATAAATACAGATGTAACCAAAAACGTTCTCTATGACTGCTGATTTGTCATCTGGCAGCAGTGTCAGCTTATGCCGTGAAGATTGACGTCGTGTAGTGGACGTGTAGGCTATAGACGTTGTTTTCACTAACACAGGTAAGCTTCTGCCATTATTACCTCATAATATAAAGCACGAATTACGTAGCATACATATTTATGTGAACGTAACCTGTAAATGATCCCACCGAGCATTATTACCCAGAAAAATAAGTATTTGTGCCACTGTGAAGTAGCTCTACAGTGTTGTTTGCATTAAGAAAATGATTTAGTTTATGCATGCTTTGCACAGCCTACAATTACATTCAATAGTACAGTGTGATGTCCAGTAGTGTAAATTGTAAGCTATGGTAATGCAAATTAGTCATTAGAAGCAATAAAATGATACTGTGTACAGGATATTTGGGTACTTTGTGAGCAGGAGACTGCAGTCAGGTGGCTCTGTGCATTGTCAGTGATATGCCAAAGGTAGCATGAAAAGTACTATTATTTTCATGTGAAAATAACTCAGCACATTCTTTTGCAAAACAGTTACATTACTATGACTATATATATGAAACACAAAAAGTTTTTGACGTGTTATAATTATGTTGAAGTTGAGCTTGTGGAATTGTCGCACCAGGGCGAGTTGTTTCCCGCCAGATGTGACGTCAAGGGACAGTATGTCACCTCACTGAACATTTACCTAATAAACTCGTAATTCCTTCTGTAATTTATGGGATTTTTTTATAACCCCAAGTTATCCAACTACATGGCTGTTAATATTACCAGGAAGATGATCAGATATTAACCATGGATTCTATATGAGGAACATCACCATACAGAATCCTTGAATTAGCTTACCATGGATTAGAGTTGTGCTCGGAATTAGGTTAGCATTTTTTTTTTTTGCTCCTGAACTGATACACTGAGTTTTTATTATTCTTTTTTTTATGTCATTCAGGGGTGATTGCATACACTGTTACATATACAAGTATACAAGGAAGGCTAGGGTAATGCTGTGATGTAATGCTTACTTTACTTACATGGTTTTATCTACAGCATGCTTTGATATCATAAAAAAAATATAAAATTCCATACAGGGAAAGGCCTGCATCATCTGTGAGGAGACATCATCTCCTCTCAAGCCCTTTGCTGTAGAGAATTTGAAGACCGCAAAGGCTTTTGCTGTTCGGCGACAAGGACTCCAAAACAACAAATGTGCCCGTGCTACTGAAGTTCTCTTGCATCTCTCACTCAACACCCACCAAAAATATCATTCCATGTGCCACAGCAACTTCAACTCTGTAAAGAGAGTTGAAAATGTTTCACCCATGAGTGGACCTGATGAGCCAGCCACCAAGGTCACTCGTTCCTCTTTGACAGCACCCATGACTGACAGAAGAGGTGCTCTTAACAAGGAATGCATTTTTTTTTGTGGCCGTGTCCGTAAACGGAAGGGTTATTCACCTTACAATTATTCACCTTACAAAAATAAAAAACTAAGCTAGTGTTGAACAATGGATGGAATCAATTCTATTTTTCAAGAAGCTCTAGCCAGAGCCGATGAACGAATCTTGGCCCTGGCAAC
>NC_089743.1:3647500-3665000 GCF_040412425.1 Macrobrachium rosenbergii
ACTCTTGAGGAACATATGGCCTTATTTTGTAAAACAATCGTGTTTTCGCACTGAAATAAAAGATAAATATGCAGCACGTTAGTTGCCAGTTAGTGAATTTTGAACGAAATTTTATGCAGTCATTTAGCATCACTTCTGAGAATGGCTGTATGCCCACTGAGTATTGGAGGTTAAGGCCGTTTCGTATCTAGTGAATGTTTCGTGCGTTATTCACCTTGTCGTAATTCATAAAGTATTGTCTGTTTGCGCTCATTTCCCTGTGTTATTAAGTACAATTCGCGTTTTGTTAAAAAATATTGCATAATTAGTCGGTTTCATTTCATCTGTCCAGAAACGGGCGAAGATGTGGCACATGCGCTTAGGTAGCACACGATTAGCTGACAATCAACATTTCCGATAATATTGGCTTATTATGATCAATATTAAACTATTTCTTCAGTAACATATTTGAATGCGTATATGTACAAAGAACCCTCGCCCCTTACTTGAATTATGAACCTGCCGATTTGTATCGATAATATACCAACACAAGCACACGAAAGACGAGCTTGCATCAAGCAGTCAACTCAGTTGAAACACAAACGAACGATGAGATTTCAATAATTATGATTTGTCTGAGTACAGCTCAGGCTACAAGTAGACCTGTGCTCACAAACCGTTTAAATCACAAGTTTTTTTTTTTTATTATTCAAACTTTATTCTATGCACAGTTTTATTGCAGCCATATAAAAATAACTAGATTATGATACCGAAGTAATATCTACGCCCGTAAACTGAAGATACCCTTCAATATTGTTTACTTCAGAACATAGAATAGACCATTGAAGCTAGGCCTATGCTACTTGTTCACTAGATATTGTTTTACTGGCCTTATTTTAAGTACACATTCATTCCATTTCAGTCAAAGTGATTTTTATTTTAACCTTTATTTATTCATTCTCTCTAAGTATCGTTTCAACGCCCGACAATAAACAACAAAAATATGTCTAGGCTAGCCATTTATCCCGTTTGTATGTCTCATTAGTCTAAAGATGACTGGTAATCAAGGGGATTTCAAACTTTTGTTCGATATGTTATTTGGCTAAATAGTCCCGAAAGTGCCCAGTCACTGAGCTATTATAGTGATTTGTGTGCTCAGGAAAAATTCTATAAATACGCAGAGTATTCTGAAAAGAAAACGACTACTGTATACCATTGCTACCATGACGCATTAAGTGAAATTTTCCGTCTTCCAGCCAAAACTGTGGTGGCTGTTCCATTTACCTCTCCCAGGCGCCCGTCAGCCTCTTAGACAGTAATAGTTCATGCTGTTTCGAATATTAACCTGCTGATATAATTTACACTCAACAGGTGGCCAAAATACCTTTTGTTCGTACTTACATAGCCAGATGTCAAATTATATTTTCTTACAATGAAATAATACAATTATTCAAAAGCCCATCGTTCGTTTGTGTTTGGTCTGCGTAGATTAATTGATACAAGCTCATCTTTCGTGTACTTGTATTGTTTATTTTATCGACATAAATCGGCATGTTTATGATCTATATAAGAAGGCGTGAGGCATATTAGTGAAGAAATCGTTTGCATCTTCATCACAGTAAGCCAACGGTATTGGAAACCTTTATTTCAGTCAATCGAGAGCTAGCTATGCGTTTTGCCACACCTACCTAAAACCCAGTTAGAAAATGTAAAACAGTCCAGAATTTTCCTTTTCTTAAATCGAGAACTAATTGGCCTTTGATTTGGGAAAACATCAATATGAAATTTCTTTCTGCTGCTGACAGGGAAATAATATGTAAATATATTCACGAAATCTTGCCCAATAAAAAAAGGTTAAGAGAAATGAAAATAACTCAAGACTCTGATTGCCAGTTTTGTGATGCTGAGGAATCAAATATTCACTTGGTATATATCTGCAAGAAAATTGCAAACATAATAGTCTGGTTGAAGGGAGTTTTGAAGCATTTTTGCAATTTTCTCAGCTGTAATTTCATTAGAATTATATATTTTGATTTCTCAGAAGCATCGAAGAAACAAAAGAACGCAGCAACTTTAATTTGATCAAGTTATATTGTAAATATTTGGATATTTAAAGAAAAGAACGTGCCTGAACTTTTGATTATAAATAAAATAAAAGGTTCCATTATAAAAGATAAAATGTTTAAGCTTTTCACAAAGAATTTTTGTAATGTTGAGAGCAGTGTATTCTAAATGTAAATGTATGTAGTTCGAGACTGGTTGTAATCTTTTATAAATAATTTATTGAATAAAAACTTAAAGAAAAAAAAAACCGACGTCGGTGAATGGACTGATGGAATGAACACTATACTATCGATGTTCGCAATTAGATGGTCAGCAGATATTTATGTGAGAGTTATTTGCTTAAATATTCCAGAATTATATTGTATCCATATGGAGTTTATCAATCAATATCCTTATTTATTTACTTTTAACTTCGTTTTGCCACCTATAATGGTTATGTATTTTTATCCATGGAAATCGTTTGTCTTTTACATGCTTGAGAATGTTGCTGTGATGAAATCACGAGACGCGTCTTAGATCAGTTGCAATGTATCTGGGCCCGTTTCCCTGTCACAACGAGAATTCCATTATTAGTTATGCTACAGTTAAGAATTTATTTAATAGACAATGTACGTCCTATTAATACTTAATAATCACACAGACCTTACTCTAAAATAATTTCAGTGATAGTGGTGAAACTTGCCACGTATCAACAATAAAATTCGTTATTCCTTTATGCTAAATCCCATTTAGCATTTCGTAAGTCAGCAAGTAAGTTGCCAAGAGAAAAGGGGAGCCTTCTCTTTTGGTGTGCTCAGTGGGCACAAGGGTATAGATTGTAGGTGGGAATTTTAGGCCATGACAGTGGGCGCTCGACCCGAAACAGAATTTGGGAAGAGATGCGTCTCTCTCTCTCTCTCTCTCTCTCTCTCTCTCTCTCTCTCTCTCTCTCTCTCTCTCTCAGAGGTTCGGGGATTTGGGGCGATGGGACTGAAACTGAAGTTGGCTGAAAGTTACGGGCTCTGATAAGGCGGATATTGACCAATTATAACCTTACTAATAAATGATGCAGAGGAGGAGACACGATTTTGATTGCGCTCCTTTTCTGCCTCTTCCTCCTCCTCCTTCTCTCCCCTTCCCCCACCCCCATGATTAATGAGGTGAGTTCCGCCATTATTTCTTGATAAAACGAAAGTTTTGATGGACTTGAAGATTGTCATCTGACATCCTGCCGGTTTGTGGCCATTAACTCGCCTCATTCATCTTTTTTTATTTCATGTTTTGGCTCGGTACTCAGTATCCTAATTGTTTAATTTAGTAGCTTTAACTTAGCATTTCAGATTATGTCCGATTGTGTTGGGGTTTCACAAAAGTTCTCATGAAGTATTCGCATACACTTTGTGTGATTTCTCAGTGTCTGAGTAATTTATTTCCGGTTCTTTTCCCCACAATACCGTACGTATGCATTGTTGCAGTTCCTCGTTGGGCAAGTCGGTAGAGTTGTGGGCTAGCACTCGCTAGGCCCGAGTTCGAGTCTCCGGCCGGCTAATGAAGAATTAGAGGAATTTATTTCTGGTGATAGAAATTCATTTCTCGTTATAATGTGGGTCGGATTCCACAATACGCTGTAGGTCCCGTTGCTAAGTAACCAATTGGTTCTTAGCCACGTAAAATAAGTCTAATCCTTCGGGCCAGCCCTAGGAGAGCTGTTGATCAGCTCAGTGGTCTGGTAAAACTAAGCTGTACTTAACTTATGCATTGTGGCCTCCATTCTGTATGCCGTAGCGCATCGTTCCGTGATCACAGTGTTCTAGATTGACTCCCATTAGTGTATCGGTGTAGATTTTGATCGTGATCCGAACAGTTTAATTTATTGTCCATTATCTTCAGTATCCTCCAATTCTTCATTGGACGGGTGGGTACCGTTCTCAGCTAGCGCTCTGCTGGTCCCGCGTTCGATTCTCCGACCGGCCAATGAAGAATTAGAGGAATTTATTTCTGGTGATAGAAATTCATTTCTCACTATAATGTGGTTCGGATTCCACAACAAGCTGTAGGTCCCGTTGCTAGGTAACCAGTTGGTTCTTAGCCACGTAAAATAAATGTAATCCTTCGGGCCAGCCCTAGGAGAGCTGTTAATCAGCTCAGTGGTCTGGTTAAACTAAGATATACTTAACTGTTCATGGTTGAAGATATGGCTGTTACTTTAATTCCCCGTGTTACGATTTCTTTGTTTGTCATTCACCAGGCTGGAATCCGGGTGTTGAGTGTTGAGTCAGTTCCTTGCTGAGCTTCAAACTACCACTACAGCTACAGCAGTTCTCTCCTACTCACGTCATCAAACCGTTTGAATCGAATTTAAATCTACGCACGATTCGTTTGGCCCTATTACTTTCATATAGCAGAAATACTCCATTAAATGACATCAAGTTATCGTTGTCGTTTCACAGTAGGTGTGATATTTAAAAGGATTAGCATCTATTTACAAAAGCCTTTTGCAATAACATGTCAGTTCCAATGTTAAAAAATAAGAAGATGGAAGATGAAAGGCGGGGGAATCAAAAGAAAGCGAAAATCAATGATCGTTCAAAACGATCTGTTGTATTGATAGAGTGACCTTGACATGTTATCAGATTGATTTAAAGATACACATTTTTATACCTAACTGATGAATCAAAATTTGGATAGCAAACGTTAACGTTTTCAAGTTACAGCTCTCTCTCTCTCTCTCTCTCTCTCTCTCTCTCTCTCTCTCTCTCTCTCTCTCTCTCTCTCACACACTGAGAAACACTTGTATTTCACCGTGGAAATAAAATTGTATTTTTGGTCATGACTTTGCATGTAACTTTTCCCAGCTCATACGTACCAAGGGCAGTAACAGCAAATTAAGTGTGTTTCAGAGGATGTATAAAAAGAAGTGTGCGTGCACACGACTCACTGCTCTGGTCATGCAAAGTGACCTTTGACATCGCTATAATTGTTGCTGTGGCTTCATCAGTGAATTAACCTAGATTGCAATGATTGTTCTTAAATGCAATGTCCAGTCGCAAGCAATTTCGTCGTCGGCACAGACGTCGGAGGCAGCCATTGCTCGTTTTTTGTCTTCTTTTTTTCTTGTGCCGTGTGAGTGTGATATTAGGAAATCACGTACCTTATATAACTGATTAGGCTAAAACTGAAGAAAGCATACTTCAGTGAATAATATGCCGTAAAAGAACTTTTGCGGCATATTATTCGGTAAAGAACTTTTCAGAATCCATATTTTTTACTACAAAATAGCATATGTCATTTATGGTTATCAAATGTGTATCTAACAAGGTTTGCATGAACTCGAAAGACCCGATTTCATAACGAGGAAAAGGATCCCGAAACATCGGAGGCTGCGCTCGTGCGCGCCAACAAGCACCATAATCAGTGATTACATATGAAGCTCATAATCGTTCTTCGCAGCTTCAAAAACATCAGAGCTTCGTTCATACACTGACAAGAACACAAAAGACTGCTTTGAAAGTTGAACCGTTCATTTGACCTACCACCGGAGGGGGACAGACGAAAATATAAAACCACGCAGGATACGTTCAGGCTATTCTAACTAAGGTTCTCCAAGAATCAAGAGCCCGTGATGGTAAAGGCCAGCTTAATCTATGGAAACAACCAGGGTTCCTGCACTGCGCTGGATGCACACCACATGAAATGGCCATAGGAGAGAGCGACTTTAAATCCTCCTGGCCGGTCGAGGGGCAAATCTCTTGCAACGCTCTTTGATCACGTACATCGTATCTCTACAGAGACCACTAGCGGATCGGGGGTTGTGGGGGGGTGGCACTGGGCACGTAACTACCCCCCCCCCCCCATGAAAAATAATGACAAAGTAATAATATTGAAGATTTAGATGATAATAACATAAATGAGAAATATAAAAATGAGAAAAAATAAAAAAAAACTATAATAGAAATCTATATATGTATGTATGTATGTATGTATGTATGTATGTATGTATGCATGCATGCATGCATAATATGGAAATTGGGCCCCACGAGTGAATTTTTTCTGGATCCGCTAGTGACAGAGACGATAGGTGGATATGCATGAGGCTGACTCAACAAGATTGAAGCATTCTCTCTCTCTCTCTCTCTCTCTCTCTCTCTCTCTCTCTCTCTCTCTCTCTCTCTCTCTTATGTAAGCATGAAAAAACGTAAACAAGTTTTATACATATCATGGATGTATTTATTTATGTATATGTATATATATATATATATATATATATATATATATATATATATATATATATATATATAATATATATATATATATTTCTGTGTATATATGTATGTATGCATTTCTGTGTATGTGTATACGTGTGTGTGTGTGTGCGCGCGCGCGCGCATGTATGTGAAAATATTACGTATGTTTGTGCATGTGTAAAAAGACGACGCAAAGAAACGCATCTGCTTACTGGCACATTCTGTTTCTTTGAGAAAATAAAGCCTCAGCATTCCCTTTTTATCTCACCTGCTGGTATCTGCAGGAGGTTCCTGCCACAAATGGCATTAGAAGTTAGAATAGATTCCCATCGCATAGGCGTTTATGCTGCCAACTTCTCCTTTCCTTTTCGTGTTTCCTTTTCCATAAATGAGATTTTCCCGTTTAAGCCTTCGTGTTTTCTCGCCTCCTTCCTGCATCCAGTGCGTTGTATTTAGTTTATCAAGATTTTTGTAGTGTATTATTATTATTATTATTATTATTATTATTATTATTATTATTATTATTATTTACTTTAGCTAACAAATTTCAACTTCAGCCTGTACCCGGTATATTATCAGAATAATTTTAATGGTGAATTGGATTGTAAGTATAGTTTTAATATTAACTTGAATCATGGATCGGGCATGTAACTGCTACTTGTAATTTGAAATGCAGTTACCATTTACAGCTAGGAATTCAATTACCTATCTCAATTTCAATTGTAATTTCAATTTGCCATTCTTCCTTTGAATCAAACCTTACCACAGATCTAGGAATGACCAGAGTTAAGAGCGGGATCTCTTTTCACAGATTCCTTGACATTTCCCGTAGAATACTCTCAAGATACGGAACAGCACGAGTTCTAATAAAATGTTTAACCTTCAGTGTTCCAAGGAAAATATCCACAGAAGTATGTTCTCAGTGAAATGAATAACGTTGTCTATTACCGGAAAAATATCAAATGCTTGAGACTCCTGTAATTTTCTGAGAACTGCCGCTCTATGAAACACTTCCCAGTGTATATTATCCTTAGAAAGTATAAAGTGGCTATCACTAGAAGGGAACCTAGGACATCATTCTCCCTGTAATAAGATTGAAATTTCCATAGCTGGAAATACCCGGTAAAAATTTTCTGGTAATATATATTTGTATCCAAGTATATATTTTCCGTGTAGTATTTCTATATCTTCCTGTTTCCGGAATTACGCCTTCCTCATAAAATGTCTCGCATCGCCCTTTACTAGAAAATTTCTAATTAGATCTCTTGAGTTTATATAAAAATTTTACGCTAAGGTATTCTGCGACACATGGTTACTTTGAAAAATCTTTTCACGTGATCCTTGATTTGATGCTGTAATAGTGATACATGATTCCGAACAGATACTGTCGACCAGATTATGAAGCTTTAAGGAAATTTGTTAAAGAATTTCGTTTTGATATAATACTTAATATTAAGTGGATTAAATCTAAATATCAATATGTTCTTGCAAAAATATCTTATGGTATGCTTTTTTAAAGTGTTTTGAAGTACATATTCCATATCTTCCTAGCGGGACATGTAAAAGGGATAAACAATCAGCGTAATGATATAAAAATATGTACGGAGCATGGGTTCCAGACATCATTTAGAGCACAGTTTTTGCTCCGGTGAATAAAATCATGCTGAATATGTTCCAGTTAAATGTTCTGAGCCCGTTCACGGAGGCCAACAGTCTGACTTTGTTCACGAGACGTTCATTGAAAGAGTTCCAATCACAGGAACATCCTTGGCTTGTTCATAAGTAAATGAAATTCTGAACGTTTTCTAGGAATGTTTATGAACGCGTTATGGGAAGATATCACATCTGTTTAGATTCCCGTAAGTATATCTTACTTCAACCAGACCACTGAGCTGATTAACAGCTCTCCTAGGGCTGGCCCGAAGGATTAGATTTATTTTACGTGGCTAAGAACCAACTGGTGACCTAGCAACGGGACCTACAGCTTATTGTGGAATCCGAACCACATTATAACGAGAAATGAATTTCTATCACCAGAAATCAGTTCCTCTAATTCTTCATAGGCCGGTCGGAGAATCGAACGCGGGTCCAGCAGAGTGATAGCTGAGAACGATACCCAGCCGTCCAATGAGGAACTAAGCTCATTGAAAGAGTTCCGATCACAGGGACATACTTGGCTTGTTCATAAGTAAATGAAATTCTGAACGTTTTCTAGGAATGTTTATGAACGCGTTATGGGAAGATATCACATCTGTTTAGATTCCCATAAAAAATGTTCACGTCACTTTTCCACAAAAAACTACATAAGATTTATGTACCATAGAAGTTAATTAGGCATAAGCATGGGAAGCTCTCTTCGCACTGTATTCTAAGGATAATACTGTAGTGTGTTTCATAAACAGAAATACAGTTCATTCGAAACAGCTGGAAAATAATCGACAGTATTCGTTTTCTGAAAGGAACCATGGCAATGCGGATTCCACGAAATAGTGTCTTTCCTGGAAACTGTCCAATGCGTTCGTGCGGTAACACCCAGCCGTTGGTGTTCCAGGAAAATATGAAATGGCTTTCAGTGGTGAAGGTGCTTCCAGTAAATATGTTTCCATAAGAATCCTTGGGTTTTTGTAGCAGGAAAATACCTAAAAAAAATTTTTGTTAATGGAAAATGTCCTGTAACACCGGTAAGCTGTTAATCATTCTCCTGAGGAGATAACCTTGAATTAAAGGCTCATTGCAAATTCTCCTTTGGTTTTTTCTCATCATTCGTTTAACAGAAACTTACAGAATTGAATTTCCGTAAAAGACTGTCAATCTTACTTGACAAAATATGATTCCAGGCCGTACAATACACTTCATTTTGCCGTATACAGATTTTTGGAAAAACACCCGTCCACTCCATGTTCTTGGAAGACAGTAACTCGGGAATAATTTTTGAACCAAAACTACTTCTCCTTTCGTTCATTTGTAATTAAATGAGGAACAAATAAATTCCTTTCACTTCCATTGGCAAGTTTCTTCCTGTAGAGTACCACCAAAAGAAACAGTGTGAGAGGGAGGAGAATAGAATAAGGGGGAATATCATATCTCAGAATATCTCGATTGAACCACACTCGGCAAGCCAATCAATACCCAGCATAGCGCTTCAATAGGCAGTAAGCAATGTCAGTGATTTTGGCATCGTGGACTAAAGGAGCCGCACTGCCATTGGCCTGGGATACGTCCCCGGCGCCTAATCGATTTGCACTGAGGTCTGGGATTGGTGGAATCTTTTCTCCTCTTGATTTCGCTTTCATCCTGCGACTGAAAGGCTTTTTAAGGGCTTTGAAAAATCTCAACACCCTACAGGCCTTTTGCGGCACCCGGCCGGTACTCGAGACCAATTAGTGTGTTAGCACAGCTGATAAATAAAAGTACTCTACTTATAGTACGATAGTAATAACGATAAAATTGATCAAACGTCGACTGCAATAAAAAAAGAGAATCTTAAACAATTATTATTATTATTATTATTATTATTATTATTATTATTATTATTATTATTATTATTATTATTATTATTATGAAACGTCGAGAAGTAACGAGTGGCAAGTGAGAGACCTGTGACAACCATGCATCAGATGGAAGAGTTCACGCGTTCGAAATCCGATGAACGGCAGCAACTCATGGAGAATGAAATGCTCTTCACTTCTGAAATCGTGAAAAGAAGCCGATAGCAAAAACCATTGCACATTTTCCTACGTTATATCTTCAGTACAAGGCCAAATATCATAAAAAGAGAAAACCGGTGAGACGAGCACCAGGAGGATCGTTAGATATCTCATCGTCTTCATTTACAACATAAACAGAAAAATGAAATCCTAACTGTAGACCAAGTCACTCGGTGTGAAAATGGTGAGAAAAGCCTTCTGTATTGAAAACAGCCTTCCTTCGACGAGTTTGCATCACTGTCAGGCTTTGAACTCCCGCTTATTCGTATGAATGGCTTCATTAGTAATTAGTGATTACCCTTTAATGTTGTCTTCATTTGTTATACTTGTACATGCGCACAAAAAGGAGCCATGTGGGAATTTCATTGATAGATGCTCCTTGTAATTAAGTCGATTGAACATGTATTGATCAGGGCCCAAGACTTGCAACTTGATCCTAGAAATAATTGCTGAAAACTGAATGGAAGGCCTTTAGAATTATTATTATTATTATTATTATTATTATTATTATTATTATTATTATTATTATTATTATTATTCAGAAGATGAAGCCTAATCGTATGGAACATTCCCACAGGAGCCATTGACCTGGAATTCAAGCTTCCAAAGAATATGGTGTTCATTCGAAAGAGGATAGTGTAATGGGAAATGAAAAAAAGAGGTCAGTTATTGGAAATACAGGTAAATTAACAAATCAACAAATAAATAAAAGTGCAAGTAAAATATTAAAATACAAGTTGAACGGTATTAGGGTAGTAATGCATTGCATCCGCGCTTGAACTTATGAAGTTCCAATGGCACATCTTCAGGGAGGCTGTGCCACAGTCCAACGGTGTGAGGAACAAAGGGCCTCTGGAACTGAGAAGTACGACAGCGAGCCACATTTACTGTATACTGGCGCTGCTGTTCAGCGAATTTGGTTGCTCTCGGCAGGAAAAAGGGATCAGGGATTAATTGTCGTTGTGAAAGACATCTGTTAAAATGCAATTTATGAAAAAGTGACAAAGATGAGACCATCCATCGATGGTCCAAGTTATAACTGCTAATATCAGGAAGCAGAAACCTGAACAACTCTCTAAAAGAGATAAATCTCTCGCAGAAGCAGATATCCACACCGGAGAATAATATTCTAGTAAAGGAAGGACAAATGACCTTAAACAGGTTGCACTGACTTTACCACTGTTATAAGTATATGAGGCCTTTGCTGAGACTTTCATTAGATGTTCCTCGAAAGTAATATGTGAGTCAAAAGTTACACCTAGAATAAATAGTTAAAGCTTCGGACTCATTCAGCAGAGCCCATCCGCCTGAAGGGGAGGATGGGGTGGGAAATCTGTACGAGATCTGGTAATCAATAGTGTTTTAGTGGACTACACCATTCCCTGATCCTGTCCATGTCCCGATTGAGGCTGAGGGCAGCTTCATATCTCGTAAGTGGAGACTTTCCTGCACCCACAAATGTTGCATCATCGGCATACTGAACAGTCTTGTTTTCCAAGCCAACAACCATACCACTTGTATACACTAAAAATAACAGTGGACCAAGAACACTACCCTGTGGAACTCCAGGCAATAGGTCTTGGTTCATTAAAGATCCCATCAACAGAAACTCGCTGCTGCTTACCTGTAAGGAAAACTTGAAGTAATCCTAAAACATATCCACCTACTCCAAGATTCTGAAGTTTATAAATAAGTGCCTTGCGATATGCTGAATCGAAAGCAGCACTAAAATCTATTTGAATTACTCTGCACTCAAAACCCTTATCTAGGTTCTCCTGCAAATGGTATGTCAAGTCTGAAAGAGCATCACAGGTGTGTAACTGCTTCCTATATGCATACTGACTGTCAGCTAACAATCCTTTAGATTCCACATACTTATCTAATGCCTTAAAAATTAGTTTTTCAGCAACTTTGGAGAGCATAAGGAGAAGTCTGCGGCCCACTGCAGATTCCTTTCCTTGAGGATGTGAACAGAGGCACTATGGTTATATGGGAAACAGACCTAGCTTAGTTCTCTCTGTTCCAGATCATGCTTGAGCCTCTGTGCGAAATACTGGAACCCACACACACATATACATACATACATAATGGGAAAAATAGAAAAACATTAATATTAAAAGTTATTTGCAAAAACATAATGCAAGTAAGTGCCAATAAGGCCCAATACAAAACACCAAGAATAGCAATAAAAGAAGCCTTATTCTGAATGGAACCAAGGTCAGTTCGAGCATGGGAAAACCACCCGTGTTGGGCGCAGCTGGGTCGTTTTAATTGGCTGTAAAATCCTGATCTATTCCTGCAGAGGGAAAGCAAGTAACATTGCCCTTCACTGTCTGCAAGTTCTCTTCGTCTGACCTTCGGAAGATATAATCATTGTCAGTTTTGAACAACTTTCTTTACAAATTCATGTTTTTACGAAGTGTGAGTATTTATGGGCATGTATGAATGGAAACGATAGACCATTTTTCAAAGGTTTCCTTACTATGAGTCAGTTATTGTGGAAAATGTTTCATTTCTAGCTACGACGGATTGTGGCATGACGTCAGTCTGTAAAATAAAATAAGTTAGCCAGCCAAGCATTTGGTCATTCTTCTCGAGAAAAGTACGAATTCCTTCCAGCTATTTCGTCATTTGGGAGATTCAGGATAAGTAGAATGAACAGCATGAATCTCTCTCTCTCTCTCTCTCTCTCTCTCTCTCTCTCTCTCTCTCTCTTATGTATGGGTGCGCACCTAGCGCATTATACCGTATATTATACGCATTAACATCCGCTTGAGATTTGCACTTCTTTCCATGATTTCTTTTTCTTTCTTTTTTTTTGTACATAGCCTATGACGTTCTATTTTGTGTAATCTTGCTGAATTAATTCATTACCGTCATGTTTTGGTTCCTATGACTGTGTGGCCGTTATAGTTGATATGATGTTTGTCTTGTTTTTACTTGCTTTTATTTAACATGACTTCTGCGTCTGTCTGTCTGTTGGGGTCAAAATTTTTAACTCAATTTTCGACCTGTTCGCTTTGTCCGATGGGCTTGAAATTTTTCATGGTTACTCAATCCCGGTGACATTACAACCTTACATGGTCAGTAGTGACCTCTCCCAGTATCTCAGGATTTGTATGAGACTCTGGATTTTTCATGCCTTCTTTGACTCTTTTAGAAAAAGTTAATAACTCTACGGATTTTTCAAGCCTTCTTTGCCTCGACAGGATCTCATGGTCAATTTCGTTAGCTACAATCATAAATCGTTTACAATTTCTGTCAAAACTAAAAAGTATGAAATAGAAAAAAAATATTTACGTTTTTTTAAACACGCTTTTTTTAAATAAAATGGACTAAAAAGTACAAAATAATTTTTTGAGACACCAGGGTTTTCTTAAAATTAATCATGTCTACAAAAATAAAAGCGTGGGTGCCAAATATGGAAGGAAATGTTACAATAAATAAAAAGAAATATTTCTTATCTTGTGGCATTTCCTTCCATGTTTGGGGCCCACACTTTTATTTTTGAAGACATGATTAATTGTAAAATCCTGGTGTCTCAAAAAATTATTTTTTACTTTTTAGTGCATTTTAATAAAAGTGTTTAACAGTTTTTTTTATACTTTTTTATTTTATTTCTCCTGTAATTGGCTTATAGACCAGTATAGTTATGACGACATGTAGGTGTGCTCAAAGATAACTGAATTTCAGGCCGGCTTCTTTATGAAGTTAATATTTTCTGAAGCATCCTGTGAGATTCACACTTCCTTTTATTAGATTTCTATTATAATATTACTCACCTGTTTTGAGATTTGTTTACTCTTTTTCTGTCATTCGCGCGCGCATTGTGACCACGTAGACGCGGACATGCACAAACTGGGAGGGGCAGAATAAGAAAAGAGAGAGAGAATAAAAAAAGAGCAGTTCGGCTGGACCCGGAGAGAGAGAGAAAGGCGCCCTTGGGGCTCTGGAGGAAGAGGAGGACAGTGAAGCACCTGAAGGACTCTTCCGACCGACATTTAATTTTATTGGAAATAACCTCCGGAGTCAGATTTCTCTTTTCCATTCTCTTTTCCCATAGATATATACAAAGAACATTTTGAGGTTTCCTCCAGCAAAGGTTTTAATCCCGTTGAGGTTCTTTATAATTAGTTTTCCTACTTAGTTATTTTTCACAATTACTTATGTATAAAATTTTTTATATCCTCGAAATCCTCCAGTTAAACTTAGAGAAAAAGTTAAGTATACCTTAGTTTAACTAGACCACTGAGGTGATTAACAGCTCTCCTAGGGCTGGTCCGAAGGATTAGATTTATTTTACGTGACTAAGAACCAATTGGTTACCTAGCAAACGAGACCTACAGCTTATTGTGGAATCCGAACGACTTTTTAGCGAGAAATGAATTTCTATCACCAGAAATAAATTCCTCTTATTCTTCATTGGTCGGTCGGAGATTCGAACTCACGGCCAGCAGAGTGCTACCTGAGAACGGAACCCGCTCTCCCAACGAGGAACTAGTTAAACTGAGAAGAATATGCACCGGAAAGTTGCATGTTTGAAAAAAAAGTATATTTTAGTTTAACCAGACCACTGAGCTGATTAACAGCTCTCCTAGGGCTGGCCCGAAGGATTAGATTTATTTTTTTCGTGGCTAAGAACCAACTGGTTACCTAGCAACGGGACCTACAGCTTATTGTGGAATCGGAACCACATTATAGTGAGAAATGAATTTCTATCACCAGAAACAAATTCCTCTTGTTCTTCACTGGCCGCTCGGAGATTCGAACTCACGACCAACAGAGTGGTAGTTGAGAACGGAAGCCTCTCACCCAGCGAGGAACTAGTTGCATTTTTGAATAAACTGTTATGCTACATGTGAGTTGAATGAGAAACGTTTAACTCCAATCTTTGGGGAAATAGCCAACACGATTCCTGTATTTCTGGAAAGAGAAATCACGCATGTTCGCAGCCGATATGACACATTTATGGAGAACGGGTGTTTAGTCTTACACCAATAAGACGTTTAGCTTCAAAATGCTAAACGGGCCAGAGAACCTCCCATCTGACACCACGGGGCAAAATTCATCGCTCCCCCTCATGATATTCGCCCCATCATAATGTTCGCAGATTTCTCGAGTCGCAGGATATATTAGGAAATAAAAGGTATTTTGCAAAACGAAAGGATGACGTTAAATGTGTCCAGTCAGTTTTATTGATATTTGCGTGGTATAAACTGGCGTGTGATAACTGCAGGCTTCATTGGTTCATAAACGGCTGGAAAATCCACGTAAATCGTATAATAACTTTAAAGAATTAATTTAAAAAGCTAGTTTTCATGGGTATGGGATTGTTTTATTTTGAATATATATATATATATATATATATATATATATATATATATATATATATATATATATATATATATATATATATATATATATATATATATATACTGTATATGTATATATATATATATATATATATATATATATACATATTACATATATATTTATACATACATACATACATACATACATACATACATACATACATACATATACATACATACATATATATATATATATATATATATATATATATATATATATATATATATATATATATATATATATATATACACATACATACACACACACATATATATGGCCAAGCATACTGAAATTTCGCTGCTCGCGTGAAATGTAATAGCTATTTTGACGATATCCCATAACTTTTTATTTTAAATTTTCTTGTTTATGCTCAAGATTACAGTGATTCTTAAGTGTGTACAATAATATTTAGATGATCACAATAGCAATATAAACTCTGGAACATTTTTAGAGAAGGAAAAAAGAAAAGTAATCCTGTGATCTTGCTTAGTATTAATTAGAACCTGCTTCTGCTTGCCAGTGCGCAACGTAGTCTAGTCTTGTCTCGTCTGCCTCAGTGGCATCAGTCTTTACAGAAGCTCAGCTTTGGGCTGCCTGGTGTTGGGGGGGCGTTCATTCCCATTTCCCATTGAACATTTCCATTTTTCGTCTTGATGGAAAAGATGAGGGGAAGGGAATTTGTGGTCGATGGCTTTTTAACCGCTTCGGACCCGGCGCCAGAATTGCTGTCGCTCGAGTATCGCGAACGGAAGTGGGTCACATTATAAAATGTTTAAGGCATTGCCTCAACCAGCGTTTGTTGCATCGTTGTTGCCCTTGGCTATTGGGTTTTTCAGCTCTTTGTTCTGTCTCGACTGCTTTGGCGCGCTTTTCAGCGTTCGAATGAAAAGTCTTTCCCAGCGATACATTCGCGGTTAGGGAAAGTGTTCTGACTTTTCATGGTTAACAAAGAGGAATTTTCCTTATTTGTGGAACAATTTGGGACAGTCCACCTGAGCAAGGATAGGAATTTTGAAGGGTCTCGAAATGATGTTTATCACGTTTACAGATGTCTGAAACAAATACACGCTAACACACACACACACACACACCAACCCTTCTTTTTCCTCTCTCCCACTCTCAGTCAGTAGGCTGATTGTTGAGTGGTGTTGTCAGCTCACGTTTGCTAGGTACGTAGATCATTCCCGGTCTATGAACCCCACCAACCACTCCGCTGTAAATGGGCACAACCTTCTGCTGGGGCCAAGTATAAGAGAATGGGGGTGCATTAAAACCAAAATGACTACGAACATGGCTGTCATTAGCTATGTTGCCAAACCTCTTCCTGGCTTATAATCCGACTACAGTTAATCTGCATCCCTCTATTCGGGGCTCTTTAATCCGGTCATAAAATCCTACTTAGCCCTCTCACGGCCTCTCCAGAAGAAAGAGAACGTTCTGGGGCAAGGCCGACGCAATTTACAGTCTTTGAGGAGCCGCCGATAACAGTATTTTTTTTTCTATGGCATTGTATCGTTTATTTTCATCAGTGAGTCTGTGCTAGATATTTCGCATTTTTATAATTCAATCAGATGATTAGAAAGTAATTCATCCTTATCCTACCTTGTTATCTAAACAGATTAATGTATGGTATAAAATCTTCCTTTACTTTTTTTTTTTTTTTACTACAAATCATCCTTTACAAGTCGTCATATTTCAGTTCTTTCGCTCATTTTACGTCTTCAGAGTTAGATACGTTGAACAATAGCGTAACGGTGTTTACCCTTTTTGACATGGTATAAGAAGATATGGCAGTGTTTTTGCCACATCTACATTACATCCCAACTTAGGTCAAGGGTTTTTTAATCAAATCTGGGAAAAACCAACCTCACCTTTAAGGACTTAATAATGAATCTCAAGGATCTACCGTCGCATGCAAATGGAGAAGACGTTTTTGATATTAATTTCAGTCTGTAAATATCATTAGTGACAAATCGCTTATCACTTATAAAGCTCCCTCCGGTGTACATATCTTATTCCTAAAATGTGTGATTTTGATATTAAACGACATTTATAGGTTACTGTTTGTTTGGTAATATAATAAAATGTCACGCTGTTTGTGGCAAAAATTCATATATATACTCGTATATATAAATATATATATATATATATATA
>NC_089743.1:3667500-3695000 GCF_040412425.1 Macrobrachium rosenbergii
ATCTTGATTTTGATCAGAATCTCTTAAGGAAGATAGGCTTTATATTGATATAGAATTCAAGTAATGTTAAGAGGTTTAGGTTGCGAGACGTCTCTCGATATTTGTAGGACGGTGTTACACTTCATTTTCTGTTTTGATTCGAGTTACGGTTTTAGGGGAGGGAAGGAAAGGAGAGAGAGATCAGAGCCTTTTGAGGAAACTCCACACAAAGCTGCCAGTATTCATACTGAGTCCAGAAGGGTTTAGGTATTCTCAGGTGATGGGCCTCACGAATTTATATACTCAATGCACTATACTTACGGGTCGCTCCTTGGTAGTAAGAAACTTGAAAAACACGACCATGTTGAAGGCTTTACAACTTGTGACAAGAATATTGAAATTTAATGAAATACAAGCCATCACTTGCTGCGTAGGCAGATGGGCAGTGAGGTAGTAATTTGCACGTGTGCATATATATATATATATATATATATATATATATATATATATATATATATATATATATATATATATATATATATATATATATATATATATATATATATATATATATATATATATATATATATATATATATATATATATATATGCCAGTGTAGTGGGTGGTGGATCAGGGTTCTGGGTGGATAGGGAGTGGAATGGCTGTTACAGGAGTTTAGCAGACTGGTATTGACAGATGTGCTAAATTTCAAAACATTTCTCAGATGTTAAGAAAAACTACTACCGAATCCTCAGATGTTTTGCAAATACCTGTTGGTATTGGCTGGAATATTTTGATGGCGACATTCCGATGAAAGAAATATTTAGAAGAAATCGAAATGAAAGACAGAATACAATTTTTAACACGTATCTTGGCAAAGGAGGTAAAATTTTAACATCGTCATTATAACAAATGAAAAGCTTCATCCATAATTTTCTGCCAATATTGAGACAGGTTTCACTCAAAATAAAACACATTCTTGCATATCTGATTTAAGACGAAACTGTCAGGTACTGAAAAAGCATGTTGCCATCGGATTCCATTCACAATGCAGATGAAATGAATTTACCAATTCATTATTATAATGCGAGTCAGAGGTAACTTTCGTCTTCGACGGCAAAAGCACATAACCTGATAAATTTAGTCAATTTAGACTCAGAATCATCATGAAAGTCCTAGAGTTGTTCCCATAAAAATGTGTGGTGTATTTTTAAATAATTGACACTGGAGAATTTTCAATACTCGGGGCATACGGTACACCAAAGCAGTGGCATCATTCTGGGCATTCGTAAAACCAAATCAATGACGTCATTCTTGGGCTTCCGACCACCCAAAAACTTGATGTCATTGTGGGCACTCAGATCACCAAAACTGCGACCTTTGTGGACATGTAGAATAATGCCTTAAAGACTGACAGACTTCCGATAGAAGTGATTAAAACATTAACTTTACTATAAAAGCGAAAAATTAATAGTTAAAAAGCTGATAAAGCGCTTTAGGAATAAGGAATATTCCAGATAATAACTGATTCGTTTAGCTTCTCTAAATACTGCGGAAACGGCATGAAAGTGAGTGGTTTGGAAAATGACTGACATTCCAAATTCCTATTGTATTGCGGACCTTTCCCCTTATAGTAAAAAAAGTTGCATGATATTTTCAACTTGACATCCCTCGCGAATACTTGCAGTCCGGTGATAGGAGGGGGGATAGCCACCGAAGGGGGGACAAAATTTCATGCAACTTTTCTAGACCAGTTTTTTGTGTAGATTTCGAATCTGGTGGGTGATCGACCAGGTTCGGGGACGTTTTCGAGATATCAAAGGTCAAAGGTCATGTTTTTCAGATATTAAATCTAAAATTTCATAAAAATTTTCGTTTCTGATGAGCAAAATGCATTATTTCAATGCATAATTTTGTTTTGAAATTGTGTTTGCTTAGTATAAAAAAGCACATGCAATCATATGAGACTTTGCGCGCCAACAGCTCTAATTGGCGGGACAATACCAACATGACGTCATTCCTCTCGAGATATAACAGAACAGAGAGATATCCTAGGATTATTTGCAGCAAAATCTTGTGAGGAACGTATGTCCATAAATTTGCATAAAGCTCTTGAATATCCATTAGCTCCAGTACCATTAGCTCTAGCAACTGTATATGGGCCTCGTCGAAAAACACCCAATTATGGAAATCATCCTTAATTCACTGGATTATGATGATATACTACGAATAATGTGCCAAGCAATGCAGTTATGTGATTGATCTTATTGCATATTTACATTCCTTGGTAAAACTACCTGCTACATTTAGGCTGTTAGCTGGGAGGGTTATTTCTGACATACCTTTGTGTTACAAGGTGGTTTACTTTGCAGTTGACACATACAGTAAAAATAGCATCAAACAAACAGTAAAAATTGGCAAGAGGCCAAGCTGAAGAATAAATTCTCCGAACACCTGATATTAAAATTCCACCTTCTTTTGGTCAATTTCTACCTAAAGGTTGCAATAAAGAAAGAATGCTAGCGCTGATAGAGCAGGTCTTTGTGAAGAAAAGAATGATATGAGGGACCGAGTTTTCTACTTTGCAAGAAAAGAAGCTTGCATGAAAATGTCAAAATGCTCAGCGGAAGTACCATATCTAGTAACTGACCACGCAAAGGCAAAGACAAAGATCTGCTACCTTACACTTCAGGCATTCAGTGAAAATGATGGTCATCCAACTCTCTGTGTTGTGCGCTGAAGTTTTGGAGATCCAGATATTCCATTAATTTTGTTGGCTAATGAGCAGTGGGGTCTGAAGATTATCATAGATCAGGGGAGCGGTAAGAATCGGCGGTTTCTTGATCTTAGTCGATGTCAACTTACTGAACTTCAGAAACAGGCACTACTTGGTCTCCACGCCTTTTCAGGGAATGATTATATTTCTTCATTCTTCAGAAAAGGAAAGACAGAATGGTGGACACTGATCAAAGATGATGTGAATTTACAGACAACTTCTGCAGAATTGGGTTGCACAGAACGCGTAACTAGTGAAATATTTGATGAGCTTCTGAGATGTACTTGTGCGATATATGGACAGCGAAGACATACAAGTGTTATTGAAGACAGAGCCACTATTTTTGGGAACTATTTCCATGATGGCAAGATTGCTGATTTAGCCATATTGCCACCTTGTCAGTCAGCTTTGTTACATTCATGTAGCCAGAATGTGGCGTCTGGCTCACAAGTCCATCCAATTACTGAATAATAAGCCAGTGAATCATGGATGGACTGAAGATTTATCTATTTATTGGGTTGAAACAGCATACCTAGATGGCGATGTTGATCTCCTAATAGACAGGATGGAGCTGTAAGTGCTGATGAATTATCCGACTGTTCTGACGAAAGTGATAATGAGGGAATGTTTGACTGATATCTTCTCTGGAGGAATGTATGACATGTGATCTTTTTTCTTACTAAACTCGCCCTAATATTCTGTATGCACTAATTTGTTGCACCTTTATATGATTATGAATCTATCTTGTGTTCTCCATTCAGGTTACCTTAAAGATGATAATAGCATGATTTTTCAACAATATCTAATAATTTTCGAATAATTATTATAAGCTGATGTTTGACCTAGAGATTTTGTGTTGAGGTCAATTTTCCAAATCATCTTATTTGATCTTTTAAAGCCTAGATGTCAGAAAACATAAAATGATGATTAAAGAATTGAATGTCTGATTTCAATATAGCTATTTTTATCAATATACTGAACCTGGCGGTTATGGCCTATATATGACCTTTGACCGTAAATATCTCGAAAACGCCCCCGAACTTGGCTGATTACCCATCAGATTCGGAATCTACGCAAAAAAAAAACTGGGCTACAAAAGTTGCATTTAATTTCGTCCTCCCTCTGGTGGTGATTTCCCCCTCCCACCACTGGTCTATTGTGTGCGATCTAGGTAATTACTTGGGATACGCAGTGTGCTGACTGACTGAAATTACTGAACATTTGACTAGCGTGATTTCTTTTAACTTACGGTGGGCATAACTATGAATATGTGTGATGCAAGTAACTGGCAGTAAAGGAGTATCCGCGTTACTAAGATATGAATACACTGTAGAATAACGATCAGGTTACTTGCAGACTAACCATTCAGTCCTAATCATTGCTGATGAGCTAAGCGATTGACAGGAATTCTCGAACATTTCGCCATATAACCATTGTCATTGCATTTGATCCATTTGTTTGATAGTGAGAAACCAAATCATGATTATACTAATTGTTTAGGAATTAGGAATGCTTGAATTAGCCAGCTTGACAGCGATTGTTATTACGAATATAACAGAATACAAAGAAAGGAGCTGGAAACCCAGCAGTTTGACTTGCGTAGGATCACAGACACCCATCTCCAAGAGAATTTTAAACACGTTAGACGCACAGGGACAAAAGTGTTTACTAAACAAACAGATACAATCTAAACAGAGTTACGGCAAGTCCTTTTGGTATTTGAGCCTCTTATCTATTCATATATTGGAACCGGCAAACATGATTTATATTCCAATTCTAAATAAGATTTTTCTTGGCAAACATGAAGAAAGTGTTTATATTCATAGTTTGTTCGTGGTATTACTGTGCGTGGTGACTTTTTATGCTTTTCTATTTGACCGCATATCGTTTTTGTAAGAATAGCAATTTTCCACACATTCCGGGCCATTTTTTAATATATATATATATATATATTGTATGTATATTTTAATATATATATATATATATATATATATATATATATATATATATATATATATATATATATATATATATATATATATATAGCTTAGTGTGAGAGTCAGGAGTCAATCCATCCTTAAAATCATCAGTGAAGGGCAGAGGACGCACAGATATACAAGGTGACTTTATTCCAACGTTTCGTAATTATCATATTAATTACATCATCAGGGATGTTAAAATAAAAAATAAAATTCTTTGTAAAATCGTAAAAGCTAAAAATGAAAGTTAAGACTTGAAAAGCTGAAAATTATTCATACAAAAATTTCGGAAATTTACACAAACATTACAATTAAAGAACAAAATTAAAAAAAAAAACCATTACATTAAAATGAAAGGTAACAGAATATACAGTAAACTAAAATTGAAAACTATCCGTGAAGGGGGTTACAGAATAAAAGATTAAGGACCGACCTAGAGGAATGACAGCGTTAAACTAGACGTAAACATAAGTGTGTACATTTCTGAAATTTTTGTATGAATAATTTTCAGGTTTTTAATTCTTAACTATTATTTTTAGCTTTTACAGCCCTGATGATGTAATTAATTTGATAATTACGAAACGTTGGAATAAAGTCAGCCTGTATATCTGTGTGTCCTCTGCCCTTCATTGATGATTTTACACACACACACACACACACACACACACACACACACACATATATATATATATATATATATATATATATATATATATATATATATATATTATTCTTGAGAATATATTTCGGTTGTGGTATAAGGAAGCATTTATGTCTTTATATGTATTTATAAGTTTCAAAATAGATGAAATATGTTTTGAGTCATAGTATAGAAATAAAAATAGCTTGCTGATAAAGGAGAAAAATACGAAAAGACAGATACCGAGAAAAGCCGAAAGCGTGAACAGATCCGTGTCGTGGGAAGAAGAAAATGCGATGGGCTAAGAGGCAAAGCAAGAGAAAATGAGATTAACGAGATGGTAATGGACGAGGTAAACGAGAGTAATGTGATTTAACGTGGCAGCGTCACCTTCGGGTCTCTGAAATTCAGGTGAAAACAAAGTCTGATTTCAAATGACGGAGAGAATATGAATCAATTAGAGAGACAGCAAACAATGGCTATTCTATGTCACGCCATGTTGGCTGGCGAGTTTCCATCAGGTGGGAAATGTAAATTATTCAAGGACTAAAACAAAAAGGAATACTATGTCACGAGAGGTAGTGCTTCAAAATAAAAAGAAAAATATTACATTCAGAATCAATTGAGTCTTAAAACTGGAAACTTGATATCTTGCTTGTGTATTTAGTAAACATGGGGCCCTTCCTGTCATGTTTAGTTTGCAATGGATAGTCCTCCAGAGATTGATACAGGGTTGGGATACTTCCTTACATGACATTTTCTTTGTTTTCAGTCTTTTTCTTTTCTCCTGTTTCTCGCCTTTTGGGGAATGACGTAAGATGCTCGGGAGGATCATACGAGTTTGCTATGAAGATTATAGTTGTTCACTACAAGGATTTCATATTTCTGTGATAATGATCACATTATTTGACTGTTTGGTGGTCGAAAAGTCTGCAAACGTATACCACAGCAGAAAGATCAATTGATTTTGTAACAAAGACTTCACGGCCTTTAACGATGGGTATGAGTAAGGGCCAGAGTTCACATCTTACTAATTTATTCAGACAACAAACACATCGGGCAGGCAGAAACAGAGATTAAACACAATCACTTGTGTTCGTTGGCAGATGGAAATGTACGTACGAATTGGTGCATAATACAGGACTGAAGTTAAGATACAGATGGCTGAGAGCTGACAGTATTATGCGTATAGTGATGACGATACATTTAATATGATAATAACAATAAAGGAGATATATGTACAAAAGATACTTGACAAATGCTGTGTTTCTTTCATCCGTGCTTTGGCGTGCAGGGTCGTTGTTGTGGGATTACTGGCCAGTGTAATCAAGGTGTGTGTGGGATCCACGTGTGGACCCTACAGGACTTCCCCCCCCCTTGGAGAGGCCTACAGTTGTAGGTCTGGTATGTATGCTGGCTTCAGACGATCAGTGGAAACCCATGTTGTTCTGCCATCTGCTGTTATCTGGTACGCCTTGTGTCATCTCTGGATGATGTGGTATGGTCCCGAGTAGGCAGGGGAGAGAGGGAAATCTGTGTGTGTTTCTACCCATATGAATGCAAATTTTGCGTTCTCGTTGCATCTTGTTGGGGATGTACACATTTCTGGTCACGTGGTAGTTCGCCTTGACTGGCATTATCCTTTCTACTACTTTTCAGGTTTTGGATTGGGATGTTGGGCTCTTTTGATCTTGAAAGACATCTGCTGGCAATGTTAGTGGGCTTTAATGCAGCATTCTGCATTCAGTGTTCCTTCAGGCCACTTGGTATTTCTGTCTATGATGGTGAACAGGTATCTGTAGCCTTTGGAGGAGGGTAGGAGTCCTACTATGTCGGCTCTATACATGTCTTGTGATTTTTTACATCTGACACGGGATGCATTCTCTCGTCCAGTTTTTTACATCCTTCTTCATCCCCCACCAGATGTACCACTCTGCTATGGTTCAGGCGGTTGACTGGCCTGATGGGTGTGACAGGTTGTGGGCGAGTGTGAAGGCTTTTCTTCTGAAGCCTTCTGGCAGGTAGGGACGAGGGCCTCCAGTACTCATTTCACAGGCGATGGTCGTCTCTCCACTGTTGATTGACAGGTTGCTCCATGTAAGGGTGGGGTTGTCCCGCCGCAGTCACTGTAAGCCCCCGTCATCTCTTTGGGCTTCTACTATTTTGGGATAAGCTGTCCTGAGCTTGATAGTGTGTCTACTATGGTGTTTGCTGAACCTTTCAAGTATTTGATGGTGCAGGAGTGTTCAGCTATTGCTGACAGGCGCCGTTGTTGCTATGCTGACCGTGCGTCTGCTAACTTTGTGAGGCGTGCACCAAGGGTTGATGGTGTGTTTGCACTACAAACTGTCGTCCCTTGAGCATGTAGTGGAAGTGGCGGACAGCTTTGTAGACTGCTAGGAGCTCCCAGTCGAACGTAGAGTATTTCTGTTCTGCTACCGTTAGCGTCTTGCTGAAGAACAATCATCATCTGTGTCCTGCTCGAGTACAACACCCATTGCCAAGTTACTTGCGTCTGTTGTCAACATGAGGGACCCATGGGGTAGAGGAAAAATTAATGTGGTTGCAGAGTTTTCGCTTGTTTTGCTAAAAGGAAACCGTTATCTTGATTTTCTGACCAATTTAACTTTTTATGTTTTCCTTTTAGGTATTCGTATATGGGGCTCAATTTTTTTAGCAGTGTTGGTTATAAGTCTGTGGTAATAATTGAATGGTCATTAAAATTCTTGCACTGCTTTTATTGTTGTTGGTTTTGGGAAGTTGGTGATTGCTTTTACTTTTTCAGGTAGGGGTTTAAGGCCTTCAGGGCTTACTTGATATCCCAGGAATTCCAGTGTTTTCTTTTCCCATTCACATTTGTCTTTCCTTACTATGAGCCTGTTTTCTTTGAGTATCTGCGGTACTTTCTTGACATCTGTGGGATGTTGCTTGAGGATGGGGCTAAATATAAGGATGTTGTCGACGTAGACTATGCAGAATGGGAGGTTGCTGAGCAGTTCATCTATAAGTCCTGGGAAGGGTGCACCTGTGTTGCGAAGGCCGAAACAGCTGTAGTTGAACATGTAGTTGCTGAAGGGGGTGATGATTGCAGTTTTTCTGTATCTTCCTTTGCTACTGGGACTTGGAAGTATCCCTTCAGCAGGTCTATTTTGGTGAAGATCTTTGCTCCGTTCATTTGGTTGGTCATGTCTGCTATGTTTGGCAATGGGTATCTATCTGACTTAGTTTTGACGTTTAGTCCTCGGTGCCATGTTCCATAGGGTTTTGGTACCATGCGAAGGGCTGATGACCGGGGGCTGGGGGTTTTTTGGCATATTCCTGCTTCCTCCATCTCTTTGAGCACTTGTTTGGCATAGGCGAGCTTCCCTAGGACTAAACATCTGAAGCGTGAGTGGATCGAGGGTCCTTCAGTTTCTATATGTTATGTTTTGCTGGTCTGGTTAAGTCATGCTGCAGGTCATCTTTGAAGACCTCTTGATAGTCTTTTAGGAGTTGTCATATTTCTGGCGGTAGGGTGGCTGCTGCGATTGGGTATATTTGTTGTCTCTGCTGCTCCGGTGATGGTGTGGTGGCATGGCTGTTGAGGATACGATGTCGGAGTTGTTCTCATGATCCGTTGTTTTGATGCTACATCCACTAGCAGGTTGTGTGCTGATAGGAAGTTTGCGAACATGCAGTGTAAACAAACAGATAATTATGCTATGAACAGTTAGGTGGACGAAGATTGAGCATTTAAATTAGGTACTTTTTTTTTAAGAAAAGAAACTCCAACACCATCAACCCATCGTCCTTATGGGCAGATCCAATAATTTTAAAGTCTTTCATGCCCAGGTTCCACATATTTGGGAATGGTTCCGAACATTGGATAATTCAGGATTGGCCAACTCGTGCTGAAGCTGACACCTTGATGAGAACGGAAGCTGACCTTGAGAACCTCCTAATACAGTCAACGTAGGTTCCCAGACTACATCTTGGACAGGATTTATAGGAAAAATGTTGGCTCAGTCTGACCTTCACTCTGAAAAAAGAACGTATATTTAGAGGATTCCGCGGGATCAGCTTCAGATTTAAACCTGGCAATTCATTATATTAATTGAATTTATACATTTCTTTTTAAAGCTGTTATGTAGGAAAGTGAACTTAGCATAAACGCATATTTGGGAGTGGTATAAATGGTAATAGGAGGTCTCATTTTTGATGTTTAGGAGTTTATTAAATACCCTATAGAAATAGCGGGCTGGACAACAACTGTTACGGAAAAAGATGCCAAAAATTCTATTCCTTTTTGAAAGGCTGCCAAGCTGGAAGTTTAAAAATAAGCCCTGTTCAGGAGATAGAGAGAGAATTCAATTTAAAATCAAAATTACACGAGCTGTAAAAAAATGGCCCCCAACTATGTATAAGTATTTTTCCTGTGAATGCTAGGGGTGAAACCCATTCTCTTCCCTTGGATACGTAAATATAGAAGTGATAAAGAGTTGCGAGTCTCTTTCTCAACAGTAAACTTAATATTAAGATGTTGGGAACTGATGAATTCTAAAAAGGATTCAGCATTCAAATCACGTTTAAACAACGCAAGGGTGTCCTCAGCGTGTCTTTTATAAAATACAAAGGCTGGAATGTAAGGGGACAATTGGCAAAATTGTCTCCTCCAGGGAGTTCATAAAAATATTGGCGAAGGTAGCACCCCGTTGCCGCCTCCCCGCAACCCGTCTGAAACAAGAATCATTAAACATGAAGACCTTGTCCCGCACGGCCAGTGCTAAAAGCTGCTTAAATAAGGATCTATTAAAACTACTAAAAACAGAACCGGGAGAAGGATATTTGCCATCATTGTTTAAGATAATCGGGATCATTGTTTGAAATTGTCTCAATCGTAGTAAACAAGGACTCGACTGGAAACGGACCATAAAAAGGTCAAGAGTCCTGTTTCAGAATATCTTCCTTAAAATCAACAGGGCTTGTTACATTATAAGTATTACTGTTAAGCGGTTCTAATAACCGAACCAAGCACTTAGCAAGTTTAAAATTTGGCGTATTTAACGAGGAAAGTATTGGTCTAAGTGGGACACCCCCCTCCTTATGGACCTGGGAACGCCATACACAATCCCGCATGTCGAATCCGTAACGAGAAGGTTTTGGAAAGTGCTTTCATAAATGACGTTGTTGCGTTTGAGTACTCTGAAGAACCTGTTGATTCTGTATTCTATTTTGGTAACGTTTTGTAAATTAGGTGTTCCCTGTATCTGGATCTTGTTGTGTCGTTGAGAATTGAGTGCATTTTATCAAAAGTCCCGTTTATCTAAAATTGTTGTTCCATTGCAATGCCTTTATCAGGATATAATATATATATATATATATATATATATATATATATATATATATATATATATATATATATATATATATGTATATCTATATATATATCTATATATATATATATATATATATATATATATATATATATATATATATATATATATATATATATATATATATATATATATATATATATATATTTATATTTATATGTATGTATGTGTGTGCGCGCAGAAGCTTCAATATTTTGTATAAAGGAGGCCCCTGTGCTCTCACTGTATAAATGTTTTCCGCCTTCGTTTAACATTATACATTTTTCAGGGCCTGCGCTCGTGTAGGCACACTTCTGAAGGAAAGTAATGACTTAACTTTAAGGTCTTGGAGGTAGATTGTTTGATCAGTTTTTTATCTGTGGTCCAGACTTTACTTAGTGCCTTCTTTACTGGGATTTCCCCCTTGCTTCAACACAAAATAAATGCGTTTTTAAGCCATTGCTCGCAGTTGATGATGTTTGCATTAATGATGCTATACGTGATTGGGCACATTCACTATAGTTACTTTTCTAATGCAGCAGTTGTCAAGTCAGGAATCTATCGAAGAGGGGCACCATTAAAATGTAACTTATGCTAACCAGAGCGTGTAGTCTGCGGCGCATTTTCGGCGTTACTGAAGGCGTTTTGCATCGTTTCTTCATTCATCTCCTGTCCAGAGTTTTAACTTTGTCTCCCTCATATTTTAACTTTTCTCTAGAGAACAAATCCTTCCATAGCAATGAGGTACTAGAGATGACTTCGTGGTCTGGTTTAACTACTAATAACAAACCCACCGACTTATAACTTTGCTTTCGTAATAATATGCGACGGAATTAAGCCTATTGAATTTAAATAAGTTATTTATGCAGTGTTATAATTTACATCTCATGTCAGTTCGTCACTGTAGGTTGCATAGTATAAAGGGAACCTGCTTTAGCAGGTTTTCAGTTATCCTCCAAGTTTTGTTGACCACAGCCCAATTTAACTTACATGTTGTAACTTAACGTTGCACAGTGGCTGCAGTACTGGAGGGCGACATGATTTGGTGCCAACAAATTTGGTCCAGTGAAGTGTAGTCATTCTCAAAAGACTGAACCTGTCTTAACACTCTTTGTAAAGAATTCCACCGAAGAAAGCTTCCATGAATTTTCTTTTAGAAGAGCATTTCGCATAATAAAAGTCTTGTGTTAAGTTAGGACTTAAAATATCTTGGGAAATATTTTTCATCAAAAAACTTCCTAATTCTCAGAAAAAACACGTTTCAGTTTTCTATAAAAGAAAACTCTTGAGATGGCTTTGTCTGTCCGTCCGCACTTTTTCTGTTCGCCCTCAGGTCTTAAAAACTACTGAGGCTAAAGGGCTGCAAATTATTACGTTGATCATCCACCCTCCAATCATCAACCATACCAAATTGCAGCCCTCTAACCTCAATGGTTTGTATTTTATTTAAGGTTAAAGTTAGCCATGATCGTGCGTCTGGCAACGCTATAGGACAGGCCACCACCGGGCCGTGGCTGAAAGTTTCACAGGCCACGGCTCATACAGCATTATACGCTGTACAGAAAACTCGATTGCGCCCAAGAAACTTCGTCACATTTTTTTGCTTATTAATATTGAGAACACTCATTTTAGCGCTTAGAAAATAGTTCACAAAACAAAAACAAAACTAATCTTAGAAAAGAATTTTGGTAAAAAAAAAGAAGACTCTGGTATTTTTGCTTAATCAAGGACTTACTAATGTTTTCACCAATCAGCAGATTTACTTCAATGCTCTCAGAAAATCGTTGCCCCTTATAAAAGACCCAGCAACCATTACAGAATAAATATTTTTTGCCCGTTCAGGACTGCGGCCATTGCAACAGGATATCACTAGCGATAAGTTGTCATGCTTACAAGAAATACCTTTTTCCAGTTCGAGGAGAAAAGAAACGAGGTCGAGAAAATCTTTGGAGTAAGAATATAAAGGAATTTTATTTGCAGTAAGGGCTGAGAGAGAGAGAGAGAGAGAGAGAGAGAGAGAGAGAGAGAGAGAGAGAGAGAGAGAGAGAGAGAGAGAGAGAGGCGCGGGGTGGGGTTCGGTGGAATGTGAGTATATTAAAAGAAGTGTTGAGGTAAAAGGGGTTGGAAAATTGAGACGGTGGAAGAAGGGTTGATGGAAAGGGAGTATAAGAAGAGGAGGGACCAGCAGGAACCTCAAGAGGAAAGGGGGTAGCTGAAGAATGGGCAAAAAAAAAGGCAGCAGTATAGTGGCAGAGACGACGTAGAAAATAGGAGCTTTGGTTGAAGGGAGAGAGAAAACTGGACTTGTGATTTCATTGACTACGACAACCGACATAATCCTTTGTAATCCGGCGAATGGATCCGTGATTGCCTGATGTCTGTCTTGTCGCAAGGGTATATCGTCTGGAAAACTCGATGGCAAACTCTCTTTGATGCTGCTTTTAATTTCTGCAATGACTAGCTTAGTTTTCTGGTCATTTGTAATTCAAACGTAAACGCGTAGATTATTTGAAAGTTTATGGCGTAATTATTGATTGTGTTTTTATCACAAATGTAGGTTGTTAAGAACTTGGCGTGTAACGATATAACTGTAATTATTGTGTTCTTTTCTGGAATGAATTTAAGTTTTACATTTCGTAGTTTAGTGTTTATTTTACCTCTTCACTCATTATATAGTTATTTTCGTCACATTAATAGATGAAAGACCAGACATTTTGCAAAAATAAACCGTGATTGCCATGTTCGTGCAATGTTTGATGCAAATTCAGGCATACGTAGATGTCGAGATATTTTCAAGACTTTCTTTCGTGGTCAATACCCTTGATCTTCTTGTCATCTGCAAGTGTGAAATTTACTTTAATGCTACTAGCGTTATCCTTGTAATTCTGATTGTGCAGTAAGCACATGTAATGGAATAAGTGTGGTACAGTTACCGGTACTTCAAAGCTCACAGTATGTACTTTAAAAAAAATAGAAATTGCATTGAATTACTAAGTATATGTCTATCTGTTTGTGAACAAACAGTATTCATAGCTCTGTCTATAGATACTATTTTTACATGCCTTTATATAATTTGACTTCTGCGTCTGTCTGTCTGTGTGTCTGCCTGTCTGTTTGGGTCAAATCTTGTAACTCAATTTTCGACCCGTTCTCTTCGCCCGATGGACTTGAAATTTTGCATGGCTACTCGATCTCGGTGACATGATCAGTAGGTCAGCAGTGACCTCTAGTGACCCCCAGTATCCTAAGATTTGTATGAAAATCTTCGGATTTTTCATACCTTCTTTGACTCAGTAGAATAAGTTAATAACTCTACGGAATTTTCAAACCTTCTTTGGCTCGACAGGATATCACGTTCCTTGTTTTTTTTTAGTTACAATCATAAATCTGTTACAATTTCTGTCAAAACTAAAAAGTGTAAAATAAAAAATCTAAAAAAAAAAATTTAAAACACACTTTTATTAATATACGCTAAAAAGTACTAAATAATTTTTTTGAGACACACCAGGATTTTCTTGCAATTAATCATGTCTACAAAAACAGAAGCGTGGCCGCGAAACATGGAAGGAAATACTACAAGAAATAAAAAAAAATTATTTATTTTCTTGTAGCGTTACCTTCCATGTTTGGGGCCCACGCTTTCATTTTTGTAGACATGACTTAGCTGTAAGAAAATCCTGATGTGTCTCAAAAAATTATTTTGTAATTTTTAGTGCATTTTAATAAAAGCTTGTTTTAATTTTTTTTTATTTTAGATATTTTTATCGATATGGACAATGAGTTCAGGTAAATTGTTGCTCATGATTTTTTCTTAACAGTGAAATACAGGACAGTAAATTACTTCCTGTCTCGGGATACGTCTCTCTTTCATGAATAATATTTATGTGGTTTCATTATATTTATCTGATTTGAGGCCGATTACTACAGCCTGAGTATTGTGGGAACAATTCATAATTTTCCCTCTAAACTGGAATTATTGTAATTTTCCGGGTAATTTTTGCTTCCAGGAAGAAGTATTTCAAAGAGAAAAGGAAAAAAAATCCAAAGAGCTGAATGGCGAAAATCTGTTCATGGTAAAAATTATATTAGCATTTAAATCATTCCAGCAGAAATCAGGAGTTATGATTCGAAAATCATCTTAACAATTATTGTAACAAAAATTAATTATAAGAAGAGTTGCGAACCTTCTTTTGAGGAGTTTAAAAGGAAGGAAGAACAGGAAAAGTAACGAACACTTAGAAACTGTTAAAAGTAAATGAACTAAAGACAAATTTGTTAAACGAACGTAGAATATTATGTGAAGAATTACGGACTTAGCATAAATGGAGAGAAGCTGCTATTATGCGGCAGTGGGGGATATTTTATCGAGGTTCTCCTTTCTGTTAAAGTACATGTATAAGATGATTATAAAATTATTAAATATGTACCAGTAGATATATATAAAGTTTATTTAGTGAAATTTCTGAAAAGCACGAATAAAAAAGTAATTATTTTGAGGAATGTAACCGAAGTTTAATTTTAAAAGAAGAGACAACCCCTCAGGGTGGCATTGAAATTCGTCAGCGTAATTTCAGTGTGCTGGTGCAGTTCCTTCTAATTATCTGACACGCAGTTTCCAAGTGAATTATTTGAAGATTTCGACTGGCCGGAGCTCTAAGTAGAAAATGACCGACAGACTGCTGGCGATCAAGTCGACTGAAGTAACGAGCCTCCTTTGACCTTACGCTTGTGTGATTTTGGATTTTGGATTTTTTATATTTGGACACGTGAGAGTTGTGAAGTTTTAAATATTCGTATGTGTGTAGTTTGAATTTGCTTAGTTTTGATAAACACTTTACACTTCTGTAAAGTTGTGTGCATGAATTCAGTGTCTATAAGGTTTAAATTGTAAATGTGAAACATGGAAATAGATTAATACCGAAGCATCAGAATTAACTTTTTAATTTTATATTTCTATCTTTTCTATTCGTGTACATTCCTGAATATTACTAGAATACTGTTCTCCGGTGTGGATGTCTGCTTCTGCCAGAGATTGACCTCTTTTAGAGAGAATGGATCGTGGTGGTTGGTTTCTGTTTTCTAATATTAGCAACTATGACTTGGACCATCGATGGACGATCTCTTGTTTGCCAATTTTCGTAAGTTGTACAGAGATCTTTCACATTCTCAATTGACCCCTGATCCCATTTTCCTGCCGAGAGCAAGCAGATTTGCTGAACAGCAGCACCAATATGCAGTAAATGTGCCTCGCTGTCGAACTTCTCAGTTCCAGAGGTCCTTTATTCCTCACACGGTTGGACTGTGGAACAGCCTCCCAGAGGATGTCGTGCAATTAGAACTTCAGAAGTTCAAGCGCGGGTGCAGTGCATTACTATTCTCTTTGCATTTTAATGCATTTTTATATATTTATTAATTTATATACATTTTTTATTTTTTAATAAGTGAGACCTCTTCTTTCTGCAGTTTCCTTTACCTCCTCTTACTTCTTCCTAATGAACACCATATTCCTTGGAACCTTGAATTTCAAGTCAAAGGCCCCTGTGGGCGTGTTCCATAGAATAGGGTTCATCTTCTGAATTATAATAGTATATAATGATAATGGTTTGAATATGATTAATTGTACTTTTCTTCAGAAATTCTTAGAGAATTGTTAAACAGCTTCAATTCGAGTCGAGTCTATATAACATATATATATATATATATATATATATATATATATATATATATATATATATATATATATATATATATATATATATATATATATATATATATATATATATATATATATATATATATATATATATATATATATATGTGTGTGTTTGTGTGTGTGTGTGTGTGTATGTATGTATGTATGTATGTATGTACGTATGTGTAGAGAGAGAGAGAGAGAGAGAGAGAGATTTGTGTGTGGGTGTAAACAAATTAAATGGTCACAAGCAAATTTAAACAGCGGAGTGCGAAGTCTTTCTACTTCACTCTAAGGGATATTCAAGCAAACTACGAACAATGGACCAAAAGATTACAGAGAACAGTCGGTGTTGCACGCAGCATATAAGGTTTGAAAGGTAGTTTAACCATTTTAATTCATGCAAAGGTCAGTATTTTTTGAAGGTCTTCAAGAGAGGAACACCTGTCTAAGATTAGCCCAGGTAACTGGGTGAACCGAGGAGAGGCAGAGAACGTTTACACGGATTACTAAGATTCTTGACTTACACTTTTAAATCTCCTTCCAACATCTTGTGCAGAATGGGGTCAAGAGCGCAGAGACCTGGACTTATTTTCCTTTCTCAGCTGTACTGATGCAGCATGAGATTTCTAAAAGCAGTATTTTTATATCTTATAGCACTACTGTTAGACCAGCCAGGTTCCTGTGATATTTTACTTAGGTGCAGTAAAAGAGCATTTTTGGTTAACGGTGCTTTCCTCTCACTTTCATTGTAAAATGACTTCACAGCTTTATTGTAACAAAATATAAGAATGAAATTTAAGCCCCACCAATTTATTATTCATTTGTTCTATCGTTCGGCATCCAGGCATTCTGGACTGACAACAAGAAATGCTCGCAGGATCATTGAAGAGAGCACAAAGATTTTTAAATTAATGTGATGTCCAGAAAAATAATGTATAAGTTAAATTATTAGTTATTTTTCTATATAAACTAAATTGACTGAAATCGTTTGTCAACTAACAATGTCTGAAAAGGGCAGACAATCAACTTTTGCCAGACGTCGTTGTTAATTCAGTTTTTTTGAAATATAATTTAGATTTCCGTTATTTAATGTGCGAGCCAAAATACCATCTCTATACCGAAACCATGGTATGGGTAATTGAAGAACTCTAGGAATTTTTAAGATTTTCGTATTCCGATTCAGTAGGCACTTTTGTGAACAAAGAACAAGAATCAAAATTTACTTATCGTGATGCCGTTTCATTCTAAGTAAACGTATTCTAGATATCTTACAAAATTACAGTCGCGGCTTTTAGGAACTATCTTAGACGCCCATTTCATTAATTCACAGCCTAACGGAAGGGAATAGCAAAAACGAAAATAACTCACAGACCGCTTGTAAGTCAGATGATACTTAGCTAACCTGACTGACATCAGAAAAAAAAAAGCATTATCCAAACGACTGTAAAAATTGCCAGAAATTTTAGTATTAAATATCCTCACTGATTAAAAAAATCTAAATAGGATGGCCTGATCCGGCGATGAATGAGGTAGGACTTAACAGATAATTAATGACGGATTAAGGTAATTAATGATAAATGAAGGTGATTAAATCTTCAATGGGATATATCTTAGCGCTGGCTGCAGAATTGATCGGCAAGGAATGACAGGTCGTTTGTGAAATAACATGTGCTTATTGTCAGTAAAATGAAAATTATGGCGCACACATACAAACACCCACCCGAACATACAAACCCACACACACACACACACACACACACACACACACACATATATATATATATATATATATATATATGTGTGTGTATATATATATATATATGTATGTATGTATGTATGTATGTATGTATGTATATATATATATATATATATATATATATATATATATATATATATATATATATATATATATGTGTGTATGCAGCAGTACTTCGGCAGTGAAGTATTTCTTAACCTCTTGATTCTCTCATATTTTTGTGCAAATATGCCAAGATGCCAACTGGGTTAAGAGGATTGGGTGTTCAGTGCCTGGCGACCTCTTCAGGCAATTTGTCGACATTAAATACATATGGAACTGAAGATTTTCTTATCATAAGATAAGAAATTCTTCAGTTCCATATGTATTTAATATCAACAAATTCAAATATATCTTACTTGAAGTGAGGTACACCTTTTCTCACTCTTACAGAACACTCTGCTCAAATCGTTTCAACTCCTGTTCGAATCCCGTCGTGGATGGCGATATCTTTTATTTGTTTCCCAAAAATGTTTTCTAAGGTATTCAGTGGAAAACGTTTCAGAATATGTTATTAGGTCGAGGAGTTAAGAGTGCATTGCATATGGAAGCTTTTTTGCCTAGGTATATGTGTATATACATTTTATATATATATATATATATATATATATATATATATATATATATATATATTTCAATCGAAAGATCATCAGGATCGTTCCTTTCAATCGAAAGATCTGGGTTCGATGATGAGTCAGAACTTATTTCTGTTTCACTCGTAATTATGTGTTGATTATATATATACATATATGTATATACATATATATATACTGTATATATGTAATTTTTTGTATGTAGAAATATACAATTTAAACTAAAGGAAATCATTGTAATAGAATTTTTAGAATGATCTTTGATACGTATCATCATCATCATGGGCACCAATCCTTTCTGATCAAGCTAACCTCACTCTGGTATATCGTGCGTCGACTCGAATCGTACCTCGGATATTAGGGTCTTTTCTTATGTTTGTTCATTTGAGTTTAAGGCTTTGCGGTGATGAGGGCATCCAAAAATTCTTAGGATAAATGTGCGTGTGTGTGTGTGTATATATATATATATATATATATATATATATATATATATATATATATATATATATATATATATATATATATATATATAATCTGTGTATATACTTTTCAGTGGCACACACATGATTTTTCTATGTTCACAAGCATTAAGTCGTATATATCGATCAGCATCGAAATTACTATACTTTGAGGATAACTTACACCCAAAGAGAATCATAATTGACAAGTGCTTCTGCGCCAAACAGGATTCGAACTTGGGTTTTTTTTTTTTAGGAACAATGACAGACAGTCGCCTTTGACCGTCCGGTTCGGTTGTATATATGTTCTGCTTGAGATGGTGCAGTGGGCATTTGCAAGCCATCTCTACCTCCCTCTCATATAGAGAAGAAGTATTTCTTCTATATATGGAAATTACGTGATATCCCTTATGATATAATTTCTAACAGACTCCCAGTTGACTCCCTCATATCCTACTTGAAGCTTTCGTAAGCAAATTTTAGTGTATCTGGTTTCCAAATCTTATTTAGTCTGTCCATCATTTGATTTGCATTTTTTAGACTTTTTCTAAATTCCATCTTAACAGATTTTCTACTGGATATCATGTTCTTGAATATTTGGAAGATTCTGGCTCAGTCACCCTTTCTCCATCGAATGCTATTTCATCCCGTATGTGTACTCTGTCATCGTCACTTCTCTTTTCCTTAGATTTATTTTGATTCCCATCTGTGCAGATATAATGATGCCTTCTACCAAGAAACTGTACATTTTGTTCGCTTTTATTGATTAAAACAGCATTCATGTGCATATTCTAAGAATGTCAAGTTTCCTATGTCCGACTACTTTTGCAATTATACTTCTATATTTTGAATGCAAAGTCAATCATTATATATATATATATATATATATATATATATATATATATATATATATATATATATATATATATATATATCACACGGTGATGTGGTAAAAATTAATTCATAAAATTTCTTCGTGCTTCAAACCCACCAAACGGACATCACGGTGGAGGTGGGTTGATACCGACGCCAGTTACTAATACCTGCGCTCGACGGGGATTAGTACACGAGAGTCGGTATCAACTTATTCTCTCTTGATATCCGAATGGGCTAAGGCGTCCACTGAACGTCGTGAGTTCTCGTGTTCGGCGGTTCGATAACGTGAAACGACGAACCTCTTGTCAGCTATAATTCCCCTTCGGTAAACATATATATATATATATATATATATATATATATATATATATATATATATATATATATATATATATATTCTGACAGCCAGCCGGAATGCGATTTCGGGTCCGGAAAAACAGAACGAGGTAACGATAATTACGTGGCCACGAAGAAAGGTGTAATTCTATTCCCGCTCACACGTTCTTGGCTCTGTCGAATTCGGATGCATTTATTTATTAGAGCTGAAATAAACACACCTACACCATCATAGGCAAGTCTACAATCGTTTATTACCTTTTAGGCTGAAACATATATATATATATATATATATATATATATATATATATATATATATATATATATATATATATATATATATATATATATATATATATATATATATATCATCACTCAAAATGCACTGTAAGTTTGACGATGTCAAAATGACGAAGGCACTGCCTCCAGTCAATTACTTCTCTTTCCCTCTGTGGATGAATATATATACATATATTTCAAACTGTATGTTTTTATAAATACATTTCGTCTTTCTAAACAAGAGTATTACTGTGGATCCTTCAGTAGATATATATATATATATATATATATATATATATATATATATATATATATATATATATATATATATATATATATATATATATATATATATATATATATATATATATATATATATATATATATATATATATATATATATATATATATTCATATTCATCCACGGAGGAAAAAATGAAAGAATTGATTACTATCGTCTCTTTTCGACATTGTCAAACACACAATGCATTGTGAGTAACGATGTATGTACAGACACGCACACAATATATATACATATATATATATGCATATATATATATGTGTTGTGTGTGTGTGTGTGTGTGTGTGTGTGTGTGTGTGTGGGTAAAATTAAACAGGAGAGGAAAGATAGAGACCACACCCACTGTTCTGTACTGCTGTGCAGAGCATAGATACAGTATGTTTGTTATGGAATAGTGTGGAATACATTCACAAGATAAAACTCTCCGGTAATAGAGCGTCACTTTTCATTATAAAAAGTGGGTGGCATTTGTTTATGATTGCAGTGAGCTTCCTTTGGATATTATTTCAGCTCTAGTTATAGAATTTGTATCGTAATCTTAGTAAAGCATCTCTTTAATGGCCGTGATTTGTTGGTAATTTGATATTCAACACTGAATTAATTCCCTTCTCATTTGCAGATTTATTACAGCTCTCCATTAGGAGCTTAGAATTGTGTTCTCAACGATTATTATAATTCTTCATTCCTTATGCACTTATGTAAATAAATACAAAATTAAAATTTGGTGTATGTTTGTATATATGTATGTAACTATGTATTGTCAACATTGGGCTTTGGTCTCTGGTGATCCTGCTTTGCAAATGTATAATATATGGATTAATAACTGGCTATTGATGGCCAAAGATTTATCACAGGAGATGGTTTCCTTTGAATATTTTTCGCTTACGTGTCCATTTCTCGTACAATTTTTTATGTGTAAGACGGTACAGAGAAGCGCCATAGAATTTATGTTAGATTCAATAAGAAGCAATAAAGATTTTCAGTATGATTATAGTGATGATGTAAATCTACTTGTTATTATTTAAATGTTTATCTTTATATTAGTTTTCAGTAGGTTTTCCAACTGAAGACTAGTACCAAGTAAATATTCATAGTTTACATGAGGACCTACATGGAATCATTTTTGAAAAACTCAGAGTTGTGCTCGAAGTACTGTCTGTCAGTCTGTGGGACTGCTGACCGATTCCAGACCTTCGTAAAGCCTTATGGCTCACAGGTTCAGCTACTTTTAGAAGGGATAATCCCTTTTGCTCAGTATATCAATCTGCAATGAATCAATTGCCAGATTGTTTTTCATTTTTATAAACATTTTGAAGAATATTGGTAATTAAAGCCAGAAAACATTACTCTATCTCAGCAATATCATTATTTTACCTTTTAGGGTCTAGCCAAGAAGGACTCTGACATTGACCAAAGAAGGTCCCATCCAGGATAGTCGAATCAAAGAACACATTCACATCGTCATTATATGTGTGTGTGTATGTATGTATGTATGTTTGTATGTATGTATGTGAAGCGCGTATTTAGATTGAATCTCGAACAAAATGTAGTTTTTTCCATCCCACGAAAAAAGACCAAACTTATATTTTAAATAACTAACAAAGCGTCTAGTTTTCTTCAGGGAATTTGGGTTATATATTTATATATATATATATATATATATATATATATATATATATATATATATATATATATATATATATATATATATATATATATATATATATATATATATATATTAGTGTGTGTGTATCTTTACATTACATAATCTGAATGCAGCTGATAAACTTTGTCATATAGTCAATTTGTTAATGGTTGTTTGTTTGTTTGTTTTGTTGATTTCTGAAATGAAAATAGTGGAATTAAATATAAAGATGCATTTGCAGTTCAATTGTCAGTAGAAGGTTTTGTCACGTCACTTGCAATGTGCTTATCGATATTCTGATTCCAGGGGAGTATCATCGCCCTGAGATTCTTATGATGTTGCCTCTCTCTCTCTCTCTCTCTCTCTCTCTCTCTCTCTCTCTCTCTCTCTCTCTCTCTCTCTAATATATATATATATATATAATATATATATATATATATATATATATATATATAGATAGATAGATAGATAGGTAGGTAGGTAGGTAGATAGATAGATAGATAGATAGTATATTTAAGTTTTTTAACGTTGTGTCAGGCTTTAGCCATTGTGTTTAATTTCATGTTGCAAAAAGTATTTTTGCAACATGAAATCAATTACAGGTTTCTTGGCATCCCAGAAGTCAACGCGATAATCGTTAATGTACATAGATCCCCGTATAATATATTTTTTGTAGATGGTCTTATATAATAAATGTTTTTGTTCTAACATTTGTAGACGTCAACTGAATCGTGTGAATGTCATTCATACCCCATTTTACTTATTTATTTATTTATTTATTTTGCATAATGATATTACATTCATGCTTACACTTTGGTCCTCACTTTATGCGTACGTGTATTATATATTTCATAACTGATAGTGACTATGAAACATTATTATTATTATTATTATTGTCTTTCGTGGTGTGGTATGCTGCTGGCGGTCCCGCTTGTGTTATTTTCATATTTTTATTGTTATCGCCATCTTAGTTATCATCGTTAATGTTACCTTCATTGTTAATGTTATTAAATATTTTGATGTTTTAAGAAAGCCGACCTTATGACCGATAAGCGTTATTTCGGAAACGGCGACTTCACGACGAGTAGGTAGGATTTCGAGCTTCTCCGAATCCTCTGACCTGCGTTTGTGTCCTTCACTTCGTTCGCACTTTTCTCCTTCGCCATTTCAACACGAGAAGGTTTCATGTTACAGGATACATGATTTTCGAATGTATTTCCGCAACGAGTATTTCAATGGCGGATTTTTCTTCCTGGACGGTTTAACTGGGTGTGGCTCAGAACTTCACTCAAGCTTCTTTCTTCTACTCTGGCGAACATCTAGAGAAGACTTGATGACGTCTTCTTGTTGAAAATTGTAGGTTGTTTTATCGGGTAATTTCAGAGGAGTGTCCTCTGTGGTTGGAAAAGACGCCACTCCCGTATTTGATCATCAAACGAAATCCCAAAACTTTAAAACGTGCACCCCTTTATAGTTTCTGATGTTTTCCTGTTAGTTTAAGACCATATATAATAATAATAGTTCAGAAGCCACCTTAATGAAAAGCTCTCGGAATTTCCTGAGTTGTTATAGAATTTTGTATCATATAACTTTCTTGATATCACTCCCTACCGCTGGCTGCTTCACTTTTCAGTACATCGTCGTCTTCCCTTCCAGTGTTTATGAAGGAAGTTGTCAAAAGAGTAATGCTCTAACCGGCCAGGACACCACTTCCGAAAGTTACTCCAGCGGAAACAGCCCATCCTTAGATCGCTCGGGTCGCTGACTTTTTCGTACCTGTACTGCAGAGCTCCTGAATTTTCTCCCAACTTTCCTCTTCTGTCTTTCCTTTCTTATGCTATCTTTCGACTGGCAGATGTATCGCCAACTTCTAGGTTATTTTCTTTCCCCGTTCAATGTCTTGTTTCTGGCAGTGCACAAAATATGATACAGTCCAGTCTTCAACAGCTGGAAATTAGGCTGAAATCCCTGCGGCGAATAACTCAAATCCAAATGCAGCGATGATTAAGCAATATGTCAGGTGGCAAAGAAGAAACGAAGAAAAGAGTTGGAAAGCTGTTTTGAATAAAAGGCAGGAACAAGTGGACTCTGACAGTGTCATTATTCGGCCAGTTTAAACCTAAATGATTCGCTTTCAGTAATCATTTCAGATGTTAACTTTTTGTGACTAGTCACGCCAGAAAAACCATAATATATGCGAGCCATTTGTACTATTTATAGATAAAAATGATCTCTGCGTCAATGAGTCAGTTACAATAACGTCACGTCAAGATATTTTTTTTTATTTCAGTTTAATCCCATCTCATGAAGATAGTTGATGGAAGGTATATCATGTAAGAAGAGTTTGCTTTAGTTAAATCATGTAAAGGCTTTATTAAGTGACAAAAGATAGCCGATTAAAATCAAGACGCGTTAAGCGAGGCCAGACGTTGCAAGCCAAATCACAATGAAGAAATCAGATCCCATTCAGCGGTCTGCTGAATTCGTCACTCAGGACGGTTACATTTTGTACAGATTTGGAAACGGAAGAGTACCATCACTTGCAATCACTAACTGGTTTTTTCCTCTCTCATTTTTCGTGAATCCTTAGACGTTGGGACCTCCAGTCCCTCCATAAGCTGCAACGGATTTAGGAGGCCACGTCAGCCATGAATCCAGAGAGGAGCATGTGCCCTCATTACCAATTAATGGAAGTAATTGCTTATGACATTGCATTTTAATATGTTTTTTTCCAATTAGGACGAGTATCTTTTGTTGACGTTATGCTAATGAGATTTTTAATTAGGAATGTTATGGACGCAACACCAGCCATACATGTAATGATTGCAAATTAAAAATAAAATTTTTAATGTCTGTTTCTTGTTTTTTATTCATTAGTGTAAAATGTGTTTTTCAAAGATTAGGACGATTAATGACGTTCTTGATCGTGGTGATGCAACAGCAGCAACAACCTCAACGTTCACGTTTATAAATCGCATATACTTTCGCTGGAATAAATCTCCATAACTCTTTACAAATCAGAAGCTGAACTAACTACTACAAGACGTCTCTCCTGCCTTATTGCCTGAATAATACTTTCGAGGAGACGAAATTTCTCTAAACTGCCTCAGTTATTGAACTTGGACTTTGCTGAGGGATTTCTATTATTCACTGAACTCTCAACTCCCGTGGTGATATCCACAAAACCGAAGTATAGTGTTGGAAGATAATTCAAAGTGAACCGACACGAGCTGCTGTTAAGGTATGGTGTAATATAAGGTAGGAAAGATTAACAAAAAGAGGAAAGTATAAGCATAATATTATGAAGACCAACATAAAAAAATACTGCATATTTTCGTATTATAAGAAACTAATGAAAACACTGTGTTGAAATATTTATTGACCCCAGAAGAGAACAGAACAACACTTCTGTTTTCTGAAGTAAGAGCAACCGTCATAGTTACAACCTAGCAATCTCGGGGTTAGTGGAACAGGAGAGACTGAAGGGAGTACCTAACAGATGATGGGATGGAGAAAGTGGCCGAATACGCAGGACAAAGCGAATTTCTACTTAGTTAATTGGAAGACAAAGGCGAACTTGTCCAGGGCAGTTTCTGTCACTGCAAGGGGAGTGTATGATGACTGACTCACTCTTATCACGTGACAACAAATCCGCCTCCTTGAAATTGTCAGGTTGAAAGCTGAGAATTTACTGTAAAAGATGAGCTAAAGATTGTGCGTCAAAATGGAAGAAATGAAAGACACTAGGGAGCCGAGAGCAGAACACCGGGGATAACGACGGACATTTTGATTTACATGGAACACTGCGCATCGGTTACTTTGGGGTACTTTTTCAGTCTCAGAAAGATGAGAAGTTTGCAAGTCAGTCAAGAAAGGAAGATTTCTTAAAAATTAACATATTAGAATTTCGATAGTTTGAAAGAAAGTAAATGTGAATGTTTTCCAAAATGTCCAAGAGTTAATAACAAGCGTGCAAAAACCTTTGTACTTTTTTCTCCATTGCCAGATAGTATGTGAAACAAACCACGGTGAATGCCATAATAAAATAGATTGCAAGGCTAGTCAGAAGCCTATCAATCAAGTATCATCAAAATATAATTAATGAAAAGTATGTAGATAAGATTGTCCATAGCTTGTTATGAATCACTAAAATAGCAGATTTATCCAGAGTTCATTATGTTTATCATTAATAATAATAATAATAATAATAATAATAATAATAATAATAATAATAATAATAATAATAATAATTAATAGATACCACACATCGAGATCGAACCCAAGCAAGTCACAGAGACCATGGATGAAATTGGAACGTATCTACTCGCATGACAATGACAGCTTCCTGAGGCTAGCTGAACACCTGGTGACCTCCCTCTCCAGAAAGTTTTGCCATCTGGACTTCCGTTGAACCAAGTGATAGCGTTTAATTTCAGTTGCACTTAAGAGTATGGGGGAAATCAGCAAACACCATCAGGAGAGGAACAGCAATAGATCTTTACCCAAAGTTGGGTCGAGACCAGGATCTCTCAAGGGAGAGACGAGGGTTCTACTAAGCAGTTCGTCAAGTCATAAAGAGTTGAGTCCTCAACGACTTCCACCGTGTAGATTCACCTTGTTTACTGAACATCTAGAAAACCAACGATTTTCGCCCAATTTCCAGACTCCCTAATGAGTAAAGTGATAGTCTCTTTCAAATTACCCCTTGTGAGTCCTTATGTTATAAATCAATACACAAACACAAAATCAAATATCAATATATATATATATATATATATATATATATATATATATAT
>NC_089743.1:3697500-3707500 GCF_040412425.1 Macrobrachium rosenbergii
GTACAGCAACAACCTTTCTGAAATGGCTCAGAAACATTCTGACTGTTTGGCCTGTCTTCGCAGGACAAAAACGATACCACTAGAGGAGGCGGAGCTTGAGCTCCATTTCTAGAAAAGAAAAACAAAGCTGAGATCACATGTTAAAAAATCAAAGGGAAGAAAAACAAAGCTGAGATCACTTGTTAAAAATCAAAGGGCCAGCAAGGAGAATTTAAGAATTTCCTTAAGAAACAATACCCAAGTGGCTTAACACAAAAATTACAGAAATACAATTAATGTACTGAAGTAATAAAATTAAAAGCAAAAAGGACAACATACTGACATATATATATATATATATGTATATATATACATATATATATATATATATTTTATATAAATGTGTGTGTGCATGTCTGTGCTCACGCACGTGCAATCTTTTGGGTAGTTCTTTTGAGTAGGTGAGCGTCATTCATATCTCTCAAAAGAGATTTTTAATCATGCCCTCATTACTTATCCATAAATCCCCGTAGAAAGAAATTAAAACCCGCATTTTAAAATATTCTTTAGAAACTATTTTCTGCTGTCGCCCTTTTGCCCCCTATCCCACGCAGTTGTTGACTTAACAAATAATTATATGTTTTCCTCCTGATGACGTTCTAAGTATGCTGCTCTAAGTCCCTATTGAACCTCCTCGCCAGTTTAAAGTTATTCTAAGCTCAGGAATTTGGTGAAAGTTCATTATGACCATGGTGAAGCAAGACAGATGTCCTCATGTGTCTACAGCTTTTAGTAACTATATATATATATATATATATATATATATATATATATATATATATATATATATATATATATATATATTATTATTACGTATTTCGAGAGGCGCTGGAGTTTAGTTTACTGTGATTAATAGGACCTTGCAATACAATCAAACCCTAGAAATACCATGACCAGAGGAAAAAAGAACAAATAATAATTGGTAGGTTGTCAAGTGAGAATTCTGCTTCTTAACACTTACTTTATCTATACAAGCACACTGGTAAAACAAAGGTGACAGGTCTCCCTAATGTGTGAATGTACAATAAATCACTAAATTGGAAATAAGTACATTAAGTAATTCCAAGGTGTGCATAAATCGACCATGTATAAGAGGTCTTAAAATGCTAGTAGCAATAAACTTATATCAGCCCGGCAGGGTGAACTTCTCTTGGCAAATCAGGAAACACTGGAGAAACATCTACTTGGCAAATGACACTGACATCACTCAGGAAAGTGAAATAATTCCAGATGAGACTAATAATAATGTAATATCTCTCATAGAACGAGTTAATACACAAGTAAAATGGATTGCATTACTCTAATCACTTCTGACAAGGAAATGGCATTACTCTATGCACTTCTAGAAAGGGACACACACTGGCACTAATAAATACACTATTGCAGAGTCAAAGGAACAGGGATTGAATTAAATTATGAATTGTGAGAGAGAAATATTGAGTCAGAGAAAAAGTTACACTGGCTTAGAACTAACTCGTGAATCACAGGTCGTACTGTACTTTTCTGCTTCATGATGCTTCGATATTAGATTCTCCAGGTGAGGTAGACTTTAACTATCTTGTGATGGCGTCTGGTTCAAAGGTCAAAGTTCCCCAAATGTATAGGAAATGAGTGCCTGCTAGCTTGCGGCTCAATCCTCAGATGAACAGAGCCAAGGTCTAGAGAGTCTATATGGGAGATCTTGTCACACGCAGCTTTATCCGTGGTAGAGCATTAAATGGCGAGGTGCATGACGTCACAATAACCACAGTCAGGCCACCTTAAACCTAAAGAAATCCTGCCTTTTCTCTTTTTTTTCCTTTTTTTTAAATACTCTAAGCTATTCGATAATTAAAGTAATAGTTAGATAAAGATCCTTCATTTTACTATGTTAAAAGGAATATTCCAAGAAAGATCATTAGAACATTTTCGCCAAATAACATTAAAACTATAGGAAACCTACCTTTGCTTTCTTCTTTTTTTCCATTTTTAAATACTATTATCCGTTTGTTAAGGAAAATAGATAAAAAGTCTATATTTTATTATGTTAAAACAAACAATCATAAGGGAGTTCTAAAGAACATTCTAAACAATAATATAAATATATTTCTAGAATTATACACACTTAACATATATGCATAACATCACATTTCACACATATTTTAACCGCATGTTACTAGTTATGTCACTAACTTTTTCAACTTATTCACCACTTTTGTGGAACTACTAATGTCTCTGTTCAAATTTTGAATTCTAAAAATGTACGGCAATGAACAAAAGATTTTGTGACTTCTGAAGGTAATTGGATGTGACTGCTAATTATATCAGTTAATTTAATGATAGCTCCTTGTGCTGCTGTTACCATTTTTTCCCCCCATGGTGAGAATCAAACATCGTATCCATACACTTCAAATGTTCCAGAAACTCTTCACTAGGTCTCATTAATTTACCCTCTCTATAGCTTACGGGAACCAATCCATGTGTCATCTTCCTTTGTTACTGTTGCTCCTAAATGTTCATATTGTGGAAACTTGCGAGCAATGAAACTGCTAACATATCGCAAACCTTCTTTTGTGGCATCTTCCAGTGTTCGTTCTTCGAATTCCTGGTCTTTGAAGTTATCACTTTGATCAGCCATATCAGATTCTGGTAAGCAAAACAAAATTGCTGGATAAACTGAGCTCTTTCTGAGGAGAATTTCCTTCGTCTTCGAACGATGCATCCTGTTTGTCAGGGATGTGGGAAAATAAGCCCCATGTTACATTTTCGCTGTTGCAGTTTTCAACGTTGCTCTTTGAGCTCACAAATGCGCTGTCTTTTCGTAAAAGGTGGGCTCTGAGACGATGTTTAAATACAACTGGTGATGGGTGCTGATAGCACGCTCCCATTTGCCTTATGCAACCAAAAAAGTGCACCAACCCATCCTGATTTCGTATGTAAGTTAGAATATACATCATGCCAAATTTTTCTTTACCATTTTCAGCAAGTTAGACAAAGACGAGCAGGGTATAACCAGACCTTTCTGAAAAGGATAGAGCACTTTTCTTTTCATCACTTTCATTTCTCTAGCAGTTTTACCCATGTCTTGCAAGATTTTGTCTTGCATTTCCAGATTTGGTATGTAAGCATTTTTTGATGATTTTCTGTCTATTGGCACTCGAGAATTAAACAAATCAAACCATCTATCAACAAGCCGAATGAACTGGCTTGTACTTTTTCAGTCCTTATCTTCAAATTTACATTTGTTGCTGAAGTGATCAATAGATTTTTAGGTAGTTTCGGACAGCAGTTGCATGGCAAGTTTAACTCTCATGCATTGCATACCTAGAGGCTAACATTGATATGTTTTTCAGAAAGTGTATATGCTGTCCGAAGATCTCTTTTGCTCCTCTTTATTAGCTCTCTAACTGGACCATTGTGAGCGTACGTAACATCTGGCAATATGAATCCATGGTGAAGAAAGTTATTTCTAATAAGCTTTACTATCTGTGGAGCATCTGCAAACACATGTATTTCTTTGCTGTTGTCCATTGGATTAATAAAGGACCTTCCTTCTGGTAACCTCAGGGGAGGTTGTTTTGACGTCACGCTCTGGACATGCGCTGAAGAGGAATTATTTTGGGTCAGTGCTGACAAGACCTCCTTTAATCTCTAGACCTTAAACAGAGCCTTCTGCAGACACAAGCAGACTAACTGACAACTTCTGTCGTCTTGCCCTTTTTATGGCAGGAAAATGTGCCACAGGCATGACTTTAGGCGATGACCCGAGCGTATTTACCTGCAGATTAACGAGAGGAAATCTTCGCCAGTAATTGAAAATACAAAAGCGTTTAATTAGGTTTGGGGCGTGGCTGGAAGGGAAAGTCATTATGGTTCCCAGGTGTTTTCCCAGGCGTCTCGTTAAGCAGGGGAAAGCAGAAACATGCCCTAAAAATCAACTGTCGCTTCCTATACTGTGGCTATACCTTATCCCCAGTCAAACGGCGAATTTACTGAATCATTAAGAAAATAAGCGATACAGCGGCGCACATTCATAAATTATATATATATATATATATATATATATATATATATATATATATATATATATATATATATATATATATATATATATATATATATATATATATATATATATATATATAATATAATAAATCAGACCCATAAAACACTATTTGAATGTTGCAACCATATATTTCGAGCACTGCTTCTGTAATGTTTGCAATGTTCAAATAGTGTTTTATGGGCCTTCTTATATTCATATTACACTGTGGTATTACAGTAAAGACATTCATATATATATATATATATATATATATATATATATATATATATATATATATATATATATATATATATATATATATATGAGCGAACACCACGGAAAGATAACAAGTAGAAGTACCAATAGCTTTCACGTTTATTCACACATCATTGGCGTACGAGTGAATAAAAGTGAAAGCGCTTGGTACTTCTGCTAGTTACTTTCCTTTGGTATCAATATGTATGTGTGTATATATATATATACATATATATATGTGTGTATATATATATATATATATATATATATATATATATATATATATATATATATATATGTATGTGTGTGTGTGTGTGTGTGTGTGTGTGTCCGCATATGTGAGTGTGCTGAATGTGTTTAAATGTTCAGTGTGCATATTTGTGTATGTGTACATCATTAATGAGAAATACTCAAAAAATTAATAAACGCGTTCGAAAGGTTGGTCAGTAAAATTATGGTGATGTAGCAATGGTTTGGGAATGAAGATGACAAGAACGCCAATACTGATTTGACTGAGTGGTTGCAGCTTTAGAGTATGCCTTTTAGGAAGTAAAAAAAAAAAAAAAGTGTTAATTGTGCATTGCACGAAATTGGACACGATTTGGTGATGACGAGCAATTTTCAACTCTGGTTTTCGGTGAAGAAGACCTCAGTTCAGCAGAAGGGTGGGGCAGTCACTCGCTTTTTATCGGTCTTTTAAGGAATATCTTTGGTTTTTTGTTTTAGAATTCATCACTAAATCTGGTTTTTTGTTTTAGAATTCATCACTAAATCTGCACTAAATCTGGTGTTTTGTTTTAGAATTCAATACTAAATCTGGTGTTTTGTTTTAGAATTCGTCACTAAATCTGGTGTTTTGTTTTAGAATTCATCACAAAATCTGCACCAAATCTGGTGTTTTGTTTTAGAATTCATCACTAAATCTGCCCTAAATCTGGTGTTTTGTTTTAGAATTCATCACTAAATCTGCACTAAATCTGGTGTTTTGTTTTAGAATTCATCACTAAATCTGCCCTAAATCTGGTGTTTTGTTTTAGAATTCATCACTAAATCTGCACTAAATCTGGTGTTTTGTTTTAGAAATCATCACTAAATCTGCACCGATGGGTGAATGGGATATTTCCAGTTCTATTTATTTATTTATTTTTTTTTTTGCGGTCGAGCATCTGTTTTCTAAGCATATGCATGAATACTCACATACTTCTTATGCAGTGCAAATAGGTATATAGCTATGCATAAAAACATATATATTCCACCTGGTACCAGGACCCTCATAGAAATCCTGGACGATCGTATACTCCTGTATGTCCTGTTTAGCTAATCAAAGAAACAAATTAGACAAAAATTTCTCAGTATTCTTACCTGAATAACATGCGCGATCGAAAGAGAAAGGGATGATATTCGGCTATTAATGTGTTTTTTTTTTTACGTGGTTAATTTGATTTTGTTTCTGTAAGTCAGTTTCTACTTTCCCTGATTTTCATGTTCATTTTGGTTTTAAAAAATCCTTATATTAGACTACAGTCGACTAGCCAATGATTTACAGTTTAGCTGCTGTGCTAAATTATTCTGACATGTCGGTATCATGATATTGAATCATTGATGGCGATGTCACATAGAATTCATTTCACACCATGTTTGGAGTTCTGTTTAGGCGCCAAATGGCGTTTGGATGTTCTAGAGGTACATGACATTTACAAATCATGTGTGTATTCAAGTGCTTGAAGGGTTAACTACACATATCGGCTGCTAGGTGTCAAGAAGTGACGGCAGGAGACTCAATAGTTCTGATGATCGTGCTCGCCAGCGCCGCCTTTATCGGGCACTCCTGTTGGGCCAGTTGGATGCGCGGCGATGCCTCATTTTATATGATTAAACGCTTGTTGAAGATCATCTGTTCCAGTGACGAAGCATTGTCAGACTTTGAAGGGTAGCTCTGAATTGTAACCACATAGTTGAACTATTCTCTCTCTCTCTCTCTGTCCGCAACCCACACTCAGTTATAATATATATATATATATATATATACAGTTATTCACTCGTACATATATAATGATATATATAATAAATATATATATATATTGGTATTCTATTATTATTTTATATATATAATATATATATATATATATATATATATATATATATATATATATATATATATATATATATATATATATATATATATATATATATATATATATATATATATATATATATATATAGTTATAACTGAACTGAGTGTGGGCTGTGGAGAAAATTCAAAAGGTTTCTAGGAATTCCGAAAGCTTCTTGGAATTCTGGAGGCTTCTGGGGTTTCCGAAGGCTTTAAGACAGTCTACAGGCTCTGTAGCCTTTGGATTTCTTGCACAATACTAAAGAACAGAGTTTTATGAAGGTGATAAACTTTGAAGATTTCTTTGGTGGAAGCCCACGTTCTTGGAGATGAATCCAGGAGTCTTTTGTGGCTTCCGAAGGCTTCTAGACGATCTCCAGGCTCAGCCTTTGGATTTTTTCATGGAGAAAGAATTTGATCCTCCTTGGAGACGAAAGGTTTCGAAGATTTCTTCGGGGGAAACGGATCCGACAGGAGCTGAAGACGGCTTCGCATGATCCTTGAGTCTTTAAGAATTTAAAAGACGTTATACGAAGGTATATGAAGCGACGAAGTCACGTCTGAAGAAAAAGGAGGCAATGTGTTTGAAGCAGTGTTGCCGTCTTGTGGTTTGTCGTCTGATAACGTGGTCAAATAGCGATATTGGGCATCTCTCTGTGTCACACTGACTACCACTTCATCTTTCTTTGTAAATAAAAAAAAACACATAGTATAACATTGCTTGAAATTTTGGTAATTAAGCTTTGATAATAAAAAAAACTACCATAGATAAAGTTTATACAGATTATAATTTTTTTTATTTAATCCTTAAATGATAAAAGTTTAAAGATGTGTCAAAATGTCGTTTACCCACACTGCGTGTGGTCAAGGCGGCAACGCTGGTTTGAAGGCACTGGTCCCTTCAAGGTCCTGCGTTGGAAGCTCTTGCGATGTGGATCACTGTCTCTTGCCCGATCTAAAAGGCAGCTGATGGCGTAGCCCAAAAGAAATGAAAATATCAGCAGCGAAACCGTTTGGCCCCACGATCTCGGCAAACCGTCTTCAACGGCAGCGTTGTTACAGTTGGTGGGGTTGGGGGGCGCTGACTTGAGGCTGCTGAAGAATTCCAAGAGAAGTCCAGAAGATTCTCAGAAGGTGGATCATCTTTTCGGTCGTTGCAGACTGATCATCCAAGTGAAGCTCTTCCGTCAAGGGACTTCCAAGCAATTCAGGACCTTAGTGTTCGCGTTTTATACCCTGTGCTGCTGATTTATTTTGATACTTTAATGTTTTTTTATTTTTTCGTACATTTGCGGCAGGAATCTGATACAGGTTATTATTAATGATTTGGTCCTTCCTGGAGACGAAAGGCTTCGAAGATTTCTTCGGGGGAAGCGGATCCAACAGGAGCTGAAGACAGCTTCACAGGATCCTGGAGTCTTTAAGAATTTAAGAAGACGTTATAATCCAGTGGGTATTTCTCCAGGAATGCATCAGGAGCTGAAGACTGCTTCACAGACTGCCCTCCCGCCCCAGCGTAGGGCGCGCCATCTCATATATATATATATATATATATATATATATATATATATATATATATATATATATATATATATATATGTGTGTGTATATATTATATATATATATATATATATATATATATATATATATATATATATATATATATATATATATATTGTGTGTGTGTGTAAATGTATATCCTACAATATAAAATACAATGTATGTCCTAATATTTATATTTGCTTAACAAATCAGAAAAACATCAATAATGTCACTCGAAATATAAGTACACTTCTATCGTAAAACCTCGCAAATAGTGCCTTCATATTTGATGGAACAGGTACAAGAGTATTTTTAGTAAAAATCACTATGTAGTCTCAAAGTCTGCTAGCCATCTTCCAGCCCGGGACCAACCTCTCACATCTGGCCCTTATATAAGGATGTAGAATGACGTTATCTTAGTCTGCACTCTAGGACGGTAATCAATGTTCCTTTGGTCGTGACCTCCCATTCGGCCGTCTTTTATTACCGTTTTTATAGTCGGTATTGGTATTATATATGCCTTATATATATATATATATATATATATATATATATATATATATATATATATATATATATATATATATATATATATATATATATATATATATATATATATATATATATATATATATATATATATATATATATATATATATATATATATATATACATATATACATACATACAAGTCATAGCCTCATTCATTTATGTAATTTCCTTATGAGGAAGGCATCAACTTAAACTTGCACTGCAGTTGCTCAATGCGTCAACGGTTTTACTGTCCTGTCTTCCTATTTCCCACACTTTCCCACAGATGGTAAGCAGTGTCCGTTCGAAAGCAAGTTCAAGATGATGTGTATTGTCCATTCTGAAACATGAAACAAAAAATCCAGTCTACATTAACAATAGTAGATTGGCAGTGCTCTGTGTCAGAGATGTATTTTTGTCATTAAATGGTAGTAGCAGTTATTGCAATTATAGAAGTAATGATAGTAGTAATAGTTGACTAAGCTTTGACAGTACAAGTAGTAGTAGTAATAGTAGAAGTAGTAATGATGCTAGTAGTTACTGTTGTCAGTGGCGTATATACGTGTGTCATCTCCTCCATTTTTTTTTTATTTCCTATTCCTTTATGTGAAAAGGCGTAACTGATTATTAATTGTTAGCAGCATCTCTTTTAACGCCAGCGTACTTCAGCTGTATCGCTCTCAATCAACTCAGTTACAATCTTGAAAATTCAATAATTTTTGCAGCCGTCTTCTTGCCATTACACCGGGTTTGCGCCATTCTTTGCAATTACAAACTCTTGGGAAATGTCATGGATTCCCTTAAGTACTTTGAGTTAATCACATGGAACAACGAAGCTAATAATAATAATAATAATAATAATAATAATAATAATAATAATAATAATTATTATTATTATTATTATTATTATTATTATTATTATTATTATTATTATTATTATTATTATTATTATTATTATTGCTATTGTTTGCTGTTACTGGCGGTAGTGCCGTTGAATTCATTTCAATGCCTAGCGCCGGAAAACAGGGTCTTACTGACCTCTGTGCTCCAGTAACGTCATGTAGATTGATTTTAGCCTTCATTATTCTACATAGTATTCAATATTGATTTGAAGAAGAGGGGTCTGCGAGGTTAAAACGAAAAGGTGAATGAAGGAAAACGAAAAAGAAGCAAAACAAATTTATACTCAGTTTTTAGTACGTCTGTAGCTTGCTAGTGGTTAATAGAAAGCTTGGAGGAAAATAAATAAGTTCTTGAAGTAGACGAATAAGGATTTGATGCAAATTATTATTATTATTATTATTATTATTATTATTATTATTATTATTATTATTATTATTATTATTATTGAGGATTCTACATGCTAAAGACAAAGAAAGAATGAAAAGCAAAAAAAAAAAAAATCAGTTGCGCAACTGATGTCAAAATTTATCCATTGAGAGATTCAAATGAATCGCTAAATGAGAATGAAATTGCAAATTCATTCAACTAATTCA